>NC_083537.1:4749668-5049668 GCF_018135715.1 Danaus plexippus | reverse complement strand
AGCGGGGTCAAATCGCACGATCTCGGTGGCCAGTTCACGTCGCCTCCGCGCGAGATGACCATGTCCAGAAATTGCTCGTGCAGAACTTCCATCGTAGCGTGTGCTGTGTGTCACGTAGCGCCGTCCTGTTGAAACCACATGTTGTCCAGATCCATATTCTCGATTTCAGGCCAAAAGAAGTTGGTTATCATCGACCGGTATCGCTCACCATTGACGGTGACGGCCACACCATTATCGTTTTCGAAAAAATACGGACCAATCACGCCTCCGGCCCAAAATCCGCACCAAACAGTCACTTTCTGCGGGTGCATTGCCACTTGGTGAACCTCGTGTGGATTGGTCTCGTCCCAAATACGGCAATTTTGCTTGTTGACATAGCCATTCATCCAAAAATGCGCCTCGTCGCTGAAGATGATTTTTTTGCCAAAATCGGCGTCAACTTCCAACTGCTCTAATGCCCAGTCAGCGAACACACGGCGCTGTCTATGGTCATTAACCTTGAGCTCTTGGGTCAGCTGGATCTTTTACGGGTGCAGGCTCAAGTCACAACGCAAAATTCGCCAAGTTGTCGTCTGCGAAAGGCCGAGTTCCTGTGCGCGACGTGGAATTGACTGCCGCGGGTTTTCGAGGATACTGTCGCGCACAGCGGCGATATTCTCGGCAGATCTCGCGTTACGTTGACCCACGGGAACCGGCTGATTGTTAACTGACCCGGTTGACTCGAATTTGTCCACCAATCGACGGATAGTCGACTCGGCAGGACGATCATCGCGACCGTAAAACGGGCGAAGTGCGCGGAACGTTGCTCGAACTGAAGACCCATTTTCATAAAACAATTTTATGATTTGCACGTGCTGCTCGACACTGTAACCTGCCATGGTGATTTGGGAGGACGGAATGAATATAACACACTGCATTTGACAGCTGTCACTCAAACAACATGGCCGCAATCAGCTGTCAAAGTTCAAGCGTCCCTATTGGAAAACCCCATACATCTCGCCTGCCCGTAATCATGGCAAAGTAGTTGAAAGGTCGGGAGTATGTAGTTTTTTAAAATAATAAAATCCGCGTAGTATAATCCGAAAAATATTAGTTTTATTTAGAAACTCGGATATATAAAATATCAAGAAAATCTGTTTAATGAAATATAAAGATGAATAATTACTTCTGTGTCCTCGAATAAAAACAAAATAAGTTTCTTTTTATGATACATTAAAAATTGTAATTTTTTTCAAGCCACAATTCTATTTCTTTTATTAATCTTTCTACTTTTATTAGCTAGGTTGATGAAATTTAAACTTATCTTATTCTTAAAATGAATATCGTCGAACTGAATTTAAATAATAATAGCATATTTTCATTATTTTCTAATCGGAAGTAAGTTTATTAACAAAGAACTATGAGAAATAACAATGAATGAATACTTAAATTTTAGTTGTGTAAATAAGGTTTGGTTTGATTATTTAATTTATGATATTCAATCGTGCGAATGACCACAGTATATTCCGCCATTGTCAAGTAGAATTTAATGTTGTTAGATTCCTACTACTATGGTGGTTTATCAATCAATCGCTTCAATTACTAGTTGACAATATAACCCGTCGATAGTAAATTACTACCTTGGGCATACAGTATAGACTTAATATTGTTATAGTCCAATTAATTATTAGACTTAATCTGGTAGCTAAGAACTCGTTATCTCCAGCAGAGACGCTTAATCTTTATGGATCTTTTTCGCAATAAATGTCCAAGATGTTTTGTAAAACATTAACAATTTAATTTAGATAGGAAGTATGCAAAAAATTTGTAATACGTTAATATTAATACCAACCAATAAAACATCAGATGATATATTTAACATACTATGGCAATTTTAACATCTGGATTGCTTTCTTTAGAATATGTTTAGTCTTATCTTTTTGACTTCTTACTTACGTAATTGTTTTAATTAAGGTATTTGAGATATTTCTTTTTTAATAAAATGAAATTGTATATTTTCATATACTTTCATTAAAATAAATGAGTTACCTGTACTAAATTAAACTGCTTTTTAGTTTCTTCATTAAGGTGAGGATGTCATTAAAATATTGCTATGAAGTGATGCCGTGGCAAAAGCTAATCTACGACATTTTGTTAAAGGTGGGTAAAAACTCAAAGCGTATTTTAGGTCCATAAAACAGGTCTTAACATAAATGAAATCTTATATGAACAATGCATTAATGTTGTAAAAAATTATGCTTAATAGGCTGAAGTTCTTTAAAGAAACAATATAATATTTTTTTACGTTAAAAAAAAGGTAAACGAGAAGCTAATTCCCCAACTGAAACACTTTTACTTCACCAAAACGTATGTTAAAAAGGTGTACTTCATTAAAAAAATAATAATTTAAAGGTATTGACAAAAAAAAAACAATCCATTTCTAAAATAAAGGATGTACTTGAAAAATAAAATATTAAAGTAAAATTTTCCAAGAATACAAAATGGCTACTATAAACAGTTTTTGAAATTTCAGAATCTCTTTCAAAATGAATAAAAAGAGATAAAATTCAATGCAGAATTTTATTATTTAAAAACCAATTCCTAAGTTCTCGTCCATCCTATTCTTTGACGTCCTCTGTGAGTAAAATATCTTCTATTCTGTTATGAAAAATGTAGACATTAGTTCCGGGAATTTTCTCTGTATCCTAAAATTTATAGCATTCTCTCACGAATTCTAACAAGGATACATACTTTATCAAATGAAATACATAGGTCTACTGTAGTAGTACGATACAAATAATTTTAAATATTCTGTATTTATTAGTATTTTTTGATTTTTTAAAAACAAAGTAATAAATACATTTTGCGTAGTTTGTATTTTGCGTAGATTAGAAGTCTTGTTAGAAAGAAAGAAATTATAAACTACTGCTGTACATACGTATACCAAATACATATTTGGTCATTCACAATATCATAGAGTAAATACATCCTCACTATAAGGATTAGAGGAGTTCGGTTTTATGAATCATTCAATTTATCAAGATGCTTGTGTGTTACTTATTATGCAATACCTACTTAACTGAATTGAATAAACTTTGATACCTCAGTAGCAATAAAATTGAAACAGCAATGCTAGTCCTATTTTTTCTTAAACTGAGAAGCTCGAAAGTAAAACTAATTAAAGCTCGAATAGCCGGGATAAAATCTGTAGGATTAGGTGACATTTCCTTCAAATCATGTATTATCTATTTACGTAGAAAATTAGATTGGAAATTTGATCTATTCTATGTTCATTCATATGTCACTCTTACACTTTTCAGAATGTTTTATAATATTATGTTATTTATATGATGAATTTCTTAGTTTGTTCACGTAATATACATGTTAATTGTTAGAATTAACTTATCAATTTACACAAACTTAATTACACATCTCGTCTGTCCGTGATCACGGTTGCTGAAAAGTAACCGAAATGTCGAAATTATGTAGGTTTTTAAAATAATAAAATACTTCATTGCATTTGATATTAAAATTTAACAAAAAAATATTTGTAGTCTTATTTAAAAAATATATAATGTAAAATAATTACCGTCTAAATACTTATAAATTGTATACAAGGAAATCGTTGTCCTCGATTAAAAAAAATAAAAATTTTATCGAACATTTATTCATCGCTACTTGTACTAGGATTTTTTAATATTTTGAACTTCAACAATCATTAACAAATCAACAGTTACAATTAAGTATTTAAAATAAAACTATGCTATAATTTGTTTAAACTTTTACTTCAAACAACAATAAAATAAGTAACTAAAAAGTATGTTTCTACATCTTGCCTTGTCGGAATGAGATAGTTTTAGCATAAATACATATATATTCTTTTAAATGGTTATCATAATAAAGTTTTTTATTAAACTTTTTCTTTGAATTATTTAAAAGTTCTCTTACCTTAAACGACCATAAATATTAAAAGTATTTTTTTACAAATTTAAACAAAAACACTTTCACTTGAGTTATTTTCAAATACTTTATGAGAATGATTAACTTCAGAAAATTCACTCACGATTGAAGTATGGAGACGCTCTCGCGAGACGACTACTTCGATTACGGTCCACAGAAATACTGAGCCGCTTACAACGCAATAGCCCGGGGAACACAAGAACCCTTAACAAAAAAAATCAAAATAAGGAACCAAATACTGTATATCTTTTTTAAGAATTTATTGTTTATCATTTGTATATGGATAGCCTAAATATTTTTTTTATTTATGAATGAAATATACGTATTTCTACGGACGTAACCTCGTAGCTCCTCCTACCTCTTGATAAAACAAATTTATAATCTTCTATAACTGTTCTTAATTTTTTATTATTAAATATTAAATTGAATATGATTAATAAATAGTGTGAAGGCAACTAATAAAAATCACACATGTAACTATATAAACAAATAAAAATGACAAAAGAGTTTATTGAAGACATTGCGGTTTTACCAAAAGGCTTAAAATTAGTATAGTTTGAAAACCAAAAAATAAAAGGATAATTTTCTTACAGCAGACAACGCATAGAAAACTGTAAAACTGAATGATAATCATACTTATTAAGTAGAACAATAAATGTATAAGATATATACTACAAAATAAAAGGAACAGAGCACATTGTTGGAAAAAATGCAAAATCTTAGGTTAACTAAAAGTTAAACATTAAAAATAATTAATTAATTGCAGACATGTAATTACATAAAACATTATGTTATAACTTGTAGAAAAATATTTTATATATTTTCTATGAATAAATTAAAAAGGAAATTACGAAAACTTCAAGAGGTTTCGGAAGATTGTCTCATTATATATTGACTATTACATGTTGATGATTAAACAGATTTACGGTTTTCCTTCTCATTTAATAGATAGAGGTTGCCGAGTGACTTATGGTTATCCATGTTTACCTATCTTTTTGTCCCTACTCCACAATAAACATCGAAATAACGAACTGAACCTATTAATTGTATGTAATAAAAAATAAGGATTTGTAAATATCATTCCATTTTGTACCTACCCTTCAATGAAACGTAGCAGTGAAAAAATTTTTGTCAATTCATCCTACAGGAATTTTTGACAATATGCGTAATTAACTAAATAATTAAAAGTTTAAAAGAAATCTTATTATTAAAAAAAAATTACATGTACTACGACTATTATTTAAATAACTCCTTGACCTGGAAAGTATCGGCAGACCACACCTGGGTAGGGTACTTAAGGTTTATATCTTAAATCTTTGGACTTTTCTTTATTTGGTCAATTCTTCTAGCATTGCTCAAACACATTAGCAATAATGAGATCTAAGCCCTTCGCGAGTATTCATTCAATAATAAAATTAATGAAATAATAAAATCCGCGTAGTAATCCGAAAAATATTCGTTTCATTTACATTAGCAATTCTAAGTATTAATAAAAGGAAATACATAAATAAAGATTCTTATTTGAGCTTCAGTTTAAACTGGTTTCTTGTATTGTGATATATTTTTTTTCAAGAATAAATATAAGAGAATTTGTAGAAATAATATTTTTAATCACAAGCCACTGATTAAAATTTATAAATTTTCGTACCACCAAATTTGTCATGATACTATTCAGAGACACAATAAATGATAATAGAAAATAAAAATATTTTAAAAGTTCCATATTTATTATTTATAAGAAAACTACAGCATAGCGCAGCGAGCGTTACTTCTTAACAAAATAATGTATTAAACCAAAAACGTTGCATATGAATTGTGTTACCATATAATAAGCCAAATGGCAGGCACAGATTCCTACTAGAGCAGAATGTTAATTAAGGTAAAGCAATATAAGTGAAACTATACACAAAGAAATTGTTGTTTTTATTTTGTATTACTATCAACACTATCATAAAGCAACCTATTTTAAAATACAGTAAAATATAGAACATCTGTTCCTTGTAACCATTACCCTAATTTAACAGTGATGT
Organism: Danaus plexippus; assembly: GCF_018135715.1. NCBI lineage: Eukaryota > Metazoa > Arthropoda > Insecta > Lepidoptera > Nymphalidae > Danaus > Danaus plexippus. Next base: position 5,043,699 of record NC_083537.1, on the reverse strand, counting down.
ACATATATTCTTCAACAAAATGGTAGTGCCGCCATGTGTTTATATTTTTGAATCTATTTAAAATACCAACACATAAAGTAAATAAATATTTTAAAGTGTAAATAATTGTTATTCAGCCCTTCAAATGTTCCGTACTTGTTAATTTTGATAATTCTACATCAAAATGTTAGTCTATATATAAGTTCAGGTTTTGTATTAACATTCATACGGTCTCTTTCTGACCTTTTTCCTGAAACATCAAATTGAAGCAATAATCAAATATCGGAGATTAAAATGATCGAACGCGTAAAGGAACGTCATAAGATTCTTTATAAAATGGATTAACACAATATAATATAACCGACATCCTATTTTTTGATATGCTTTTATTTGAATATAAATAAGTTTCTAGTATTCGTTTGTTACATCAAAATACTGTATGTTCTTGAATGTTACAAAAACATTTATAATGTTTATTAAAAAAAAAATCTCTGCTTTTTTCCTGTGGTAAAGTTAATAACAACTGAATGAAATTAATATTTTATATAGTTAGATAGAAAATTTTATGGTTAGGTATAGATTTTTGAGATAACTCTACGACCCCTGTAGGTTGAGCAAAAAGAGGACTTTGTAGGGTTTGTATTAATAATCTAGCAATCTTTATCTGTCATTGGATGGATCGACTAGAGGCCGATCGTCATTTTCAATGTTACATGTTGCATATAGCTTGATATCCATTCATATTTGTCCCACTGGAGATAGTCAGAGTAGGTAGTAAGTGTATTGTATTGTTAAATGACGTACATACATGATTTGCACAATAACACCTTTTATTATTATTGTTTTTTACGCAAATTCAAGACATTGATATTACACGAACAAGTGATCGTCAAAATTGATTAACCCGACGCCAAGTTTGCAAACCAAGTTCAGACAGTTACGAATATAGGCTTGTATACAGTCATAAAGGCACACGTATCTTTACTCTATAAAAATATCTTTGATATTTCAAGCAGTTACATATGGAGAATATTCAATATCAATCGTTTGAAATATGAAAGAATATTGACGTATTCACATTTTCTTTCTCAAGAACGTTATTTAGACCTCTCAAAATTTTCTTTTAAAATATATTTTGAAAGGTTTCATATAAACACTTTAGTTTCTATATTGTGTTTCAGAACGAAAAACAGTTGTTGTTTTATATAATTTATATCAGCGCAATTCTTATTATTTGAATAACTAATAATTGATGGTATTTGAAATTATCAGGTGTCACCCGCATAACCAACTGCGGAGCAAGTGTCGTCACAACAATTAATGTCAATTGGTATAAATGGAGACGAGAGTACAAATAAAAAATAGTCTCGCTCGAGTCGTTGCAGGGATCGGACCTCTTCGAAGTAAGGGTTCGTCAAACCGTCTATGAGGTTACCTTAAGGGACTGAGATCCTGACAACAATCAAGAATATAGGCATTGGTGATGTCAGTTATGCTGACGTCACTTTTTAAAAAAACGACAAAGTGATTCTACTCCGACATATTTATTATTAAATTCCGAAAGTAGTAAATTTTCCAATATTTGGTTTCCTATGAATACTATACGAGAATGGAAACTTTAAATCTCTACATATCACAGTAGATGCGGCCATACTAAGGTGAAAATAACGTTCCTAGCTGTAAGTGAAAAACCAAAAGTAATTCTGTTGCTTCGAGAATATTATAATATCGACTATTTTCACCAACATTTACAAAATGTGAATTGCCAAAAACAAAATTTTTGCACCATCAAGCTAAAATTGCAACTAAGGACTTAAAATATACCATTCTTATAAACAAGGTAGCAAAGAACCTAACTTCAGTTGACAGATCTGATAGGAAAATTTGTTGACAGTAAAGTATAGCAGCTACGTTGCCAACTATTGAGTTATAGATTTAAATGCAGTTGTGACTGTTTTTAATGTAAGGTATTAAAGGAATATTTGCATTGCCGCAAGTATCATTCGATTAACGTTTTGTTTTTGAAAGATTTGTTTTGTTTTCACTCTTATCATATGCCAAATATATGCTCAATTTCACTGTTATATTTATTTATAGAACATATTATGACCAATCTTGCAATCTCTATCTGACATTGAATGGATCGATTAGAGGCCGTTTTCAATGTTACATATTGCATATTGCTTCATATCTACTCATATTTGTCCCACTGGAGAAAGTCAGGGCAGGTACTAAGTGTATTATATTGTTAAAGGACGTACATACATGATTTCCACAATATCCTTTTATTATTATTGTTTTTACGCACATTTAAGACAAAAATATTCTAAAATTCGAAATTTTCTATGTATACTTTTATTACAAATATGCTTTTTTGTTTCATTAGTGCAATATTTTTAATACTAAACACTATAAAATACAAACCCCTGAAAAAATGATTTATAATCAATGCTACCTTTTTGACATATTTCGTCGTTATCAATGTTATTCGTCAGTATCATGTGCATATCAATACAGTGTGAGATAAAAAAAAGTGACGAAATTATAGCAAAATTAATTAAACTTATTAATGAAATAGTCGTCCAAAGTTTGACTGCTATCCCGTTTTCATTTCTATCGACAAAAACATTAATAATCTTGTCGAAACCGTTGCATAATTTGATAATGTTATTTTGTTTCACAGCATTAGGATGGTTTTATGAGTCAGAAAGTAATTAAATTTTGTCGGCATTGAAGATGACAAAGAGAGGGTTAACTTAATATTCTAACTTAATTTGTTTACTAAGGTGATAAAAACGAGTTTCAAAACACTCTGAAAAGTGTCGAAATAGATAATTCTGTTAAAAAATATAATTTTGGAAATATTTTACAAAAAAAAAACTTTCTTTCAAAATTAGAAAAAAAAATATTGAGAGTGAAAACTCCGCGATGTTAATACATAATAATTCACAGAATTAGCGACGTAATTCTTATTAGTATGCATGTGCTTAGTGCTGTTCAAAGGATAATAATTTATTCAAATTTGACTCGTGGCCAAGTAAAATAATCTGAATTAACTAGGAGACCATATGTTGAAACTGGAAATGTTACTAAAATTTTTATTTAAAATAATATATTTAAAAATATATTATAATGTTTATAAAATATATTGTAATTCAATATACAAGATGTACTTATGTGTATAATATTATTCGTTACAAAATTAAGGAAACAAATTAGTGGAAATAGCATGTTTGTTGCATGAGATTTTTTACATGAATCTAAATGGTTTTCCAGGCCCATTTCAAAAATATATGCCGTTTTTATGTAGCATCTCTAGTTTTGGAGTTGTGAAGTGACAGGGTTTTTCATTGAAAATGCATGTAGTTTAAGTTTAAAAAAACATTACTAAGTATATTTATTCTGTAAAAAAAATCCTTTTTTTGAACTTTCTACAGTGAGATGTATTATGAGAACTATTTTGAATGCTGAGATCTAACACCCTCGTGAGTTTTATTCATTTAAATGAAACTAATATTTTTCGGATATACTACGCATGCTTTATTTTTTGCTAAAACAACAAACTCCCGACTTTCGATAAATTTTCAGCAACCGTGATCACGGCAGACGAGATGAAATATTCACATCACATATGATGATATGTTCAGTCCAATACCTATAATATCTTTCCATAGTGTGAATATCTTGGTAAAAGCGCTTTCCTTATTTCTCGCTTAGATCACAAAGAATTTCAAGAAAATTGCCTAGATGGCTGTGAAGGTATTGAAGCTTAATACTCTCGTTGAATCCAAGCCTCCGGAAGTATATTAGCAACTATTTAACGTTCTTAATGTAGCCGTCAGACTTCCCAGTGTCCAAAAATTCCTCACTACCCAAACAAATTCCTCCCATTCACATTTCTCAGTGACTCAGTTTCTCAGTGAATAATATTTTTATTATCTATTAATTTCCTGATTTGGAGACCATCGAAAGAAAATCTTTGGTTTTCTCATCACTTAAATTTTTAAACAGTGTTACGATGTATTTGAACCATTAACTATCTTGGTAAGACCTTTTACGGGCTGAAACTGTACATAGCTCCTGTGTGATGTTGTTGTGTCATTAATACTTAAGACTGATCTTATGGCAGATTATAAGTTTGGATATATCCACTCAGAGCAATTTTTATTGTTTATTCCAATGACTTTTGTTCAACAGAAATATCAGTCGTCATGATAGTCAAATTAGTAAACAACAGTAGGAAAAACTCGTGCCACAAAAAAAGCGTTTGATTTTTTTTCTGTGTTATTTTTGGATTAATGTTATTTTTGGATAATAAAAAAAATCTTGTTCTGAAGACAAACCATTTAAACGACATGTTCTAGATATCCGAGTAAACCTCGGGAGGAAAGAATTTATAATGGAAGCGTCCAGAAGATGTGATTGGGATCCAATCCTTGAAAAATGTAACATATTTCCTCTGATCGTTTTTCATTATACAGACGGAAAAACCCACAAAAATCCTGTAATAGCAGCAGTGAAACGTTGCAGTTGTTATAAATTAACTGAAAATAACAATGAATTGTGTGTTTCATGGAGATTTATTCTGAATCTGATATAAAAAATATCTACAGCACTATGTCTCTGTACAGTTTTCTTTTAACAGCTTAAAAGCTGTCATAAGTAAAATAAAGTAAAGAGTGGAGACATAAATAAATTTCAAAATAATATACATAAATAAAAAAAATTAATATAATTTTTTATGAGCGTACAGCTTTATCTATTACATATTATTCGTAACAAAACTATTGTATGAACCTTCGATTTAAAAAAAATTAATAATCTGAAAATTTGATACTGATAACAAAATGTATCTTTACACAAACCTCTAGCGAAGCAATGATTATATATTTAGCAAATAAACTCCTATGAGTAAAGAAAATAATGAAGATAAAGTAAGAAATCTGATATTATATAGAATAAAGAGCTCCGGTTGTAACGTTCACACATCTCTTATATCTGTATATCCTTTTTAATCTTGAGAGGCATCTTAACATAAACACTTCATTCTCATCGTTTATTAATATCAAGTTTTGAAAATTAATGGTTTTGGAAAAGAATTCAATTTATATAAGTATTTCATGTTTGACACATGTGTTGTATTGTTTATTATATAGGGTGCGTTTTACATGCTCCAGAGGTTCCAGGGAAACTAAGAAACATACTTAGATGTATATTATAATTAAAATTACATATTAAACGTATACCTTACACTAAATGATTGCCCCGATGCTAGTATAGCAATGCCATTCCATTACTTGTTCTCTAGATTCAAAATTCTGGTTAATGTGGCCAGGTGTCCTTTTCCTGGAGTCGGCAACGTCACTCTTAATATGATATTTTATTGACTCATATTCATTTAATATGTTCTTATCGTTGTTCGTGTTTATTGTTGTTTTTGAACTATTATCAAATATTCAACTGCTTACGAGGATTTCTTACACTCAAAAAAAAATTGTGAACACTGAGTTATAGCTTATATATTTAATAAGTGGTTAAATAACAACTTATAATAATAATAAAAATATTGGTAACATGTTAATACATAGCTACAGATTGTTAAGTTATTTTAAATTTCCAATAAATAATCAACTGTAGGGAGACGCACTGAGAGAATTGACGAACATGAAGTATTTAATCACTCAGAGAATTTCTAATCAAATTCTTGGTAATTTTTTTTTATTCTATTGACTTGTTAATTTAAATGTTAAGCAAAGTTTACTACAATATACTAATAAAGCCATATCTAAATCGAATAATCCGTTTCTAAAAAAAAGCTTGCACAAACGCACAGACAAACATATGAAACTATTCCGACAATCATTGTTTTATATTTATTATAAATATGTTTTGCTTATTCAGGTTTTTTTATGAAATAATATTTCTCAGTTTAATCTTTAATATAAAAATATCGTTATCTATCTATATAGATGCCCACATATTAAGTTAAGATATGATACTTTATGGTATGATATACTTTTAAACAAACTTGAGCGCCTAGAAAACTTTTTTGTCATATCAAGTTTGATTTTCGCAAGTATGACCACGTTCTCGAAATACACCTTCGCAGGAATACTCTAACTTCAATAGTCTTAATTTCGTCCTGTTCCTGCCAAATACTACTTCTAATCTCAAAAAAAGGTTTTTGTTTCTGGAGAGACTCTATTCATTGAACCTTACTTTCTAATAATAATCTTATTCTAAAAGTTCCTGTCAATTACAGTTAATGTTGTCAAACTCTGGATCTCCTTGCATTTACTGCAACGAGTGCTACTTCCCTGACATCTTGCGACATCTAAGTAAAGGAGTATAGTAGGACAGCTTAAGGTTCCTTGGGAAACCAATATCCCAAAGACCCTGCCATCAAGGTCAATAAGTATTACGAGATCACTAATAAAGTCACTAAGAATCATCATCATCATCATCATCATCAGCCTATAGGACCCCACTGCTGAGCAAAGGCCTCTTCTCACATGGAGAAGGTTAGAGCATTAATCATCACTAGGAATAGGTTCGTTGAATTAATTCTTAGAACATACTTTGAAGACAGCCCAAGTAGTTAGGTTTGTTTCAAACGTTAGGTAGACAAAGGAGCTTGGACGGTGGAGGTGTGCGTTTAACGAGCGTTAGATTAAACTTACACTTAAACTTAAAATTATACTTACACCTAGGTCGCAACACCCAGGCACTGTTAAAGATCCTATCCCTGTAACGCGACGGACTTGGGAACCGCACTGTGAATCCATGGAATGCTGAGAAGTTTCGCCTCATTTCAAAGTAAACTGGAACAAAATGATTTAAAGCGATAAAATCGCGTTTTTTTTCTTCTGTGCCTTCACATCACACACGCATCATCATCATCATCATCGCATTCTGTATTTTTTTGTCTTTTGGTGGCATAAAATAAACTGTCTACATGGCATTTGTTGAGAATTTTAGAAAGAGAAGGTTTTCACCCATATAATTTTTGACAAGTCCAAGACTTACTCGGAACTGATACTGCGACAAGATCGATATTTTGTTTGTGGATTAATCGAAGTGTGAGACAGGATAGCAATTTTTTACAAAATATATTGTGGACTGTCGAAGCCAAATTCACGTTACCAACCACAGAAACGACCACCTATGGTGCTCAAGTTCTTTTTAACAAGAATTTTCGGTGCATGAGTGGGCAGGCATAATCAACAATAGTTTGATAGCGCCATTGGAATTTCCTCCCCCATTAAACGCAACTACCTGAGATCATCATGGATTTTCTTTTATCATATTGACAACAGATGTGGTTCCAGCTTGTTAGGGCACTTGCGCATTTTTCCCGAGCAGTGAGGGAATAATTAAATGAAAATCATCACGGCAGTGTGGTAGCATGGCCCGCTCAATCACCCGATTTGACACCCTTAGATTATTTTTTGTGGGGTCATATGAAGCAAAGGGTGTACGCTACAGCTCCAAATACCGGAGTGGAATTTCTCGCTAAAACTATGTCAGTCGCAGAAGTATTAAGATTAAAAACATGGTAAGGCACTCGACTGCCCAAGTGGCACAGATCTTTAATATGTCCATACGCTGGTTGTGGACACGTTAAGCAACTAGTTAGGCATTAAAATCATATGTACCAATATTATACCAGTATTTAATAAAATAAAATAAAAAGAAATAGTTTATTATCGTTTTTCTATTTAGGGTTCCGACAAAGGCCTTTTGTGAATGTATACGCATATTTGAACATATTCAAATAATAATACCTCTTAAATTAATAGACATACAATTGTTAATTAAATGCTGTATTGTAGCTAAACTCAAAAGCTAGCGGCTAAGTGAAAATATTAAGAGGGTTATGGGTATTGATTTTGTAGTAATTTACAATAATTTACGTGGAGATGGGTTGGACCCAAATTTATGGTGTATTTGTATATTAAAATAGTTATTTTATAAGTATTTAGAATATCGCTAGTCCGTACCTGGACACCATGTATACGTGTATACCAAGTATATATGTTTTAATTTGCTATCTTATAAGGATGGACATGTCAATTTCTTTTAAACATCTCTAAATACAAACTCGATTTCTCAATTTTCTCCGATTTTTCAACAATATTACCTAAACCATCAAACATTTCACAATATCTACAAAGATTACGGCATCCATAATAATTTTGCTAACCTTAATAACTGACCTGCAAAATGATTTTCTAAGTTTAGCCTAAATGTTCTATTACATTAATGCTCTATTAATTAAATTACTGGTAAACCTAATCAAAACTTAAGACATGTATACCCACGTTCATATTCCAGCTCTATCTATTAATAAAATTTGACGTATTTTATCTCATTAACATAATTTTCATGATAGGGACGGGACAGTTTTGAACTTGAACCATATTGAAGACGGCTTTTGCTTATCAACCTCTGAAACCTCTGTGGCATATAAAACAAATGTCTAGTTTTAATATCGACGGCACTTATATATTGCTAACTAAACTATTTAATACGACAAAATTTTAAATTATTGATATTGCTGCCAAGACAAACGTCATCCGTCACCTTGACGATCGTCAGAACAATTTCAAAGTGGATTACATTTATCTCACCATAATATTTTGATTTTACATATTTAGATTTCGGTAAAATCTTGGCTTAAAAATCATTGGTGGCAAAATATCTAACATCTTTCATATACCATCATCAGCTTAGTTTGCCCAAAATAAAAACAATTAAAGTTAAATTTTATAAAGAAGATGTATATCGACGCTAGCAGCTTCAATGACGGATGCAACATGAAAATAACTTAAGGCAATATTATAACAACTTATCAATTATTATAACAACTTATTCATACTCATCAATTATTATAACATCTTATTGGTCGTCGTTACTATTGTTCAAGTAAAACGAAATCAAAGACTGTTTAAAAGGAGAAAAGAAGTATGTTTGAATTCTGGTATAAATATGACGTCTGGACGCACGACAGCAGACTGCAGAGTTCAGCGAGTGCGGATCATAAAGAATGTGATTATGAAGAACCTTCGAGATATACAAGAACATTTAGAAGAATTGAAGTTTTATTTTAAAATATCTGGAACGTACTGAAACAAGTGACATTAGTGACGTCAGCGAGGCTGGCGTCACTCTCTCTCTGTTTAAACAATGAATTTGTAATAAATCTGATATGTATAATCTAATAGATAGAAAACCATTCCACTGACATTTGGAAGATACGCAAATTAGACTGAAAAATCAAATTATCTCATAAATTTTTGTAACTTCAATATTCAACTACATTTGATATAAGGAGATTACAGTGTAACTTAATATAAAAAAATATTTAGATATATATTGAACTTTGTTTAACACTACCTATATATATAATTACAACTTTTATATAATCTAGCGTTAGAAGCTAGATTCTAGTTAGCTGCTTTGATCGCGAAATACAAGCTGTTAGTGCAGTTCATGTATGTACTATTAGAAATGTAGTTTATGAATGATACGAATTAATTTTACTTACATATTTATTATTCAACCACCTGTAACAGATTGCCGAAAACAGTATGAGTACTTACATATAATTTTTCGTTATTCTTTACGTTTGGAAAATTTAAGTCAGGGTAAATTATAAACGGCGCTAGGTTTCCATTATAAGAATTCTCAATAATTGATAAGCGATTAAATTCATTATAAATAATATAATAACTATAAAGTACTTTAATATTTGTATAACTTTTAACTATATATCTTTCTAATGTACTCAATGATATGGGTGCCATAAAGATAAGTCTATTCCAGTCTTCATCAATTTACGTATTTTTCATATTGGAGGTTTAGCTTCCGTGTGTTTATGCTTACTTTTGTAAGTACTACTCAATCAGACAAAACTAATATATGATATTATCCTTATGCAATATTTAATAAGGTCACCAAAAATGTATATTTTACTTATCTCGATAAACAACACGTATTCTTTTAACGTAACGTAAGCAAAATGGGCATAGAATTAATAATTTCACCCTTGTCGGCGGAAAAATGTATACCGTTTGTGAACACTATGTATGTATACATTAAAAAGCGGAAATATATTAAAAATAATAACCTCAAAATAATATAAATTCTTATTTATATATTGAAAATGATATTCAATAAATTTTATTTTTATCACTTATTTTTTTCTATTCTTCCAGATTTTTTACTGTTCTTTCCGCAGTGTGCATCTCATATGAACTTTTATTACAACTTTAAAAGTATTTTTCACAACTTTTTTAATATAACCGCTACCGAAAAGATCGTTTTTTGTACGGGCTAGCAACGTAATGAAATAATTTGTTGTAGATGGGAAAAACTAAGGGGTCTTGTGATGCCAATTTTACAATACCTTACGATTATTCAAAAATAATAATAAGGAGACCGAGAGGCTAACTTGACTATGTTTTAATTAAACACCCATGAGTTGTCGTTTAGAATTTCTTGCAAACACTAACACTGAAAGATACCACAACAATAAATAACGGAATAATGTGGCAAAAAAATAACGTCAACAGCAGCTCTATAAGGTTTTTTTTTAATTTTTATCTAAATATTCTGTTTCAAAATAATTTCCTTTTTAACCTTATGTCGTTTTTAGACTCTAATTATACGATAAACTGAGCTTGAGGCTTTACGATTGCCCACTTTCAATTCGTTGAACATCGAAAGAGGATTAGATCTATGAAAGTTCTGGATGTAAGCCAGTTTTGCACCATATTGCAGTAGCCAAATCGGTATTAGAAGCCTTCTTAAATTTTTATTCTATTTAAAAAATTTATCGAGAAAAATAAACTCGATAACGTCGGGATTCTTGGCAAAATGAACTCTTAAGTCAACTTAACTTCTTACTCAAGTATATAGTCTGTGAAGTTATAATATAAGTTTTTACACAAGATTATTTGGATAATAAATAAATAAACTTTTCTGTAATCCACAATTTCAAGTAAAAACCGAGTATAAATGATTAAACGAGCATACACACGTTAAAACACCAAAAAAGCAGTAAAGTCCAGTAATATTTATGAAATGATGTTGAAACAGTCAAGACTAATGGCTAAGGAACAAAATGGGACGCGTTTGGCACGACTCTCACATTATTCACAAATAGACTTACTAGTAAACGATCTTCAAACAATGCCTATGCAAATAGTCTTATGAAAACCTTTTAAAATTTAAAACATAGCTAACGCTTATAATCTTCTTTTTATTTTTAATAATTGTCGGTCATGAAATCTGTTGTAACCCATCAATTAGACAATTTTCTCAATAATAATATTTTTTTATAAAATAACATAAATATATATTAATATTTAGATTTAAAAAGTAATCATAAAATTTGATCAAATAATATCTAATGAGGATTAAAAATATTATTTTAAATTGTATACAGTTTAAGAACTTTGATGTAAATCAAAAAGTATCACCACTAACAGATATCAAAAACACGCATAGAAGTATTAACACTACTGATTTATAAATATTATTTTATATAAAGTCATTCCTAACTTAATTAAAATGAAGAACAAAATACGAGGAATATAACATTATTTGACTACAATGAACATTTTAGTAACCGATTTCTTTAGTATTATAAAAAGAAAGGAGATGAAAGATTTAAACGAGAACTAATGTCAGCACATAAGAATATCGATTTGAGTGTATCGTAATACACATAAATATCAACACAATTTTCTTCCCTGACATTGGTGACGGGTTTAGCGGAAGGGGACATTATTGCAAAACCCTTATAAGTTATAAGGATCACTATTGATTCTCAAAACATGTCAATGACAGATTTGGTTTTGTTTACCTAAATGGGATTTAATACCCTAAAAACCAACACGCTTGTAGTAGGTACCTACAACATAAATAATATAAATGATAATTTCGTACTGTACAATATTTATGGGGAACGAACAATTGTATTTCGATATAAATAAAATAAAATTCTTAGAATAATTAAATATGGATAGATTAGAAAGTATGAAGAGAAATTGTAAAAAAGCGGATGGTAAAAAGGTTTGGAACTGAGAATAAATTTTCACAGAAATTATGAATACCATAGTTTCATCTATGGAGTTTTTTATTGTTTCAATGATTTAGCATGGCCAGAAATGCCATACAATACATGTAACTTTTTACATTATAAATGATTTTTTTTACATTATAAAGGATGCTAAGATAATATGTGGTGTAGTTTAAGAATTATTCTAATTTAATCAAAAGTCTTGGTTTACTTTTTTGATTTCTTTTTTTGGGTTAAAATTTCTATGCTTTCAAAAAGAAAAAAAATGTTGTTCTATCAATACACCTTTCTTTTTTTAATTTAACAATTTAAGTTTCCTTTACATTTTATGAGGTGTTTTAGTAAAATATTATTTTTATTTTGTTATTAAATTAAAGACTTACGGGTATATTAGTTGTATTTATTATACTGAAGTATGACCCAAAGCTGCCCTAGAGTCAGCAAAAATATTTTCGATTCATTGATGAATAAAAATATTAACCTCTTGATTCGTATAAAATGTCCAATGAAGAAAATAGAGGAAATACTCGAAAATAATAATAATACGACGAGATTTACCAACGTCTCGGTAAAAACGACAATCAGTGTTAAAGTATCAAACTCTGATATTCGTTAAGGAGTAAGGTTTAAATAAAATAAAATAATAGATCAACAAAAACTTTTGTCGTTTTAAAAATTGTGAAACTATAAATAGGTAATTAAAAATCTCATCGGCTAAACAGAGATTTAAAATCTTACTTATAAACCCTTGAAAGTTCAATAAAAATGTGATTCATGCAAAAGTTTTGTTAACAAAAAATATTGGGTGATCCAAAACGAATATATGTAACTTAGTCATAAGATACCAAATGAATGCATATTAAAAAAAATGGCTAAATAGAACCCGCATTATACAGCATCATCGAAATCAAGAATTGAAGCTAGTAATGTATACGGAATATTGTTTTTAGGTTGTAAATAAAAGTATAAAAAAAATTGTAGGTAAAAAGATCAAATTTATTGTTCTCTGATTTATATTCCAGCTCAGCGAATATTCGTATGACCCGATAGTAAATCCTTTTATTTGTTTGGGTCCGGTCGGTGACGAGAAATACCATGAGGATAAGTGCTCTATGGAAATTATTGTAAGACGTGTTTAAGTTATAACCAAACCAAATATAACTAGCATGGTGATAATTCACCAACTTGAAACTCTTTATATATTTTGATTACATTAAACTAGTCTAGTGATATGCAGGTGAAGGGCTTTGAAAAATAGATTTTATTAAAATATGATGGTTATTTAATTATAGATCCTATCACTTACACTACCATTTACAGACTGAACTTTATATTAAAACAATATTTAAATCTTAATACTTATGCCACCCGGGAGCTTTTTCTTCTTATTGCAACAATGCTTAATTGTTCTTACTATTGGAAAGAAGGCCAACGAGAAGAGTATTGTTCGATTATTTAGAATATTGACCGAGGAACAACACTAGGTGCAGAATAAACGGTATTCGATGATGAATCCCTCATTTGGACCGATGTAACTTTTTATACAATATTTTTATTTTTTTTCAGTTAACATATTGTTAAGATGAATGACATTATTTTCCTAACAAGAAATATTGCAAACATTCACTCACTCGTGTCGATAAGTACTTAATAAAATTTATCTTCTTCAAAAAACTGAAAATGTACATGACACTAAATACAAAACTCTTCAGACTATACATATTATACAATACAAATCAGTAAAATACAATTTATAAATTAAATTTATATTTAAGAGAAAAGGTACTTAATAACATAGAATATAAAAATTTCATCAATTGTTAAAGTTTGTTTTTCAATTTCATATTAACGACCACAATTCGTACTTAGTTCCAGTAATTTGTGAGCCACAAAATACAAAAAAAAATCTTATTTTTTTAATAACAAATACGATGAAGAATCCTTTGATATCTCCATCTTCATTTTTAAGTATAACTCACGAATATAATAATAAACGATGTAATATTTATTCTTAATTTTAATATTATATTAAAAAAAATATTTGTTTGAGTAATATCATTGGGATGAATGTATTTGATGACATAATATAACTACTATTCTGCATCGATCGAAATCTAGGCCACGTCCCGACTAAGTTTAGAGTCCAACTCTCTAAGGTAACCCCGTCTCATATCCGACCACCAACACTTGGCAAAAAGCACCTTCAAGCAGCCCAGACCACTACTTCTTTATAACAACTACCGGCAATCGGCTAAGACCGATTGTTGCGTATTCACAAGTCTATTGAAATTGATGTTCATAGATTCAGCAAAGTCCAGCGTTAGCCGCTAAATTGCAGGCTACCAAAGGCAATCTTAAGGGCTTTCATGCTAATAATGTACCAACCTGAGAGCATTTTTAGCAATTGACGCACAAAGACAAACAGCATGAGAAATCAACATTCTCATACTGCCACAAATTACAATCTAAATGAACGTATATATGTTTTGAGGCTAGTGTATCATTTTATTATTAGAAAATACAAAGATATTTACTTATGTCCAATGCTTAAGCCTTCTTGAAACTAGGCCATTTGATGTCATGCAAAGATAGGTGGAATACAAACCCTTACAGATTTACACGTGTCTTACACAAAAAGCATCAGTAGCATAGAGGTCATTATTCTGTTATATAGATTAGGTGTAGAGTGCGATGTCCCTTCAAGTTGCTGTAATTAAACTGTGTAGCAGTCATTTCTTATGTAATTCTAATGCAGTAGAATCCAAATGCTTATAATAGAATATAGCTAGTTTGAAGGAAAAAGGAACTAAGCAAACAAAAAATATAGCACACATTTTTGTTTCTCCTTTTTACAGTTGTCGATTAATGACTCAAAAGCCTTACAGCGTCACCGTTCAATCCGCTTAATTCTTTTTTCACTTTGGGCAAACCCATAGAGAGATTCATTAATGGAGTCTCGATTTAAAACAAACTATTTCTATAGAATACTATTATGAATATTTAAACAAGTCTTGTGTACGATCTCATAAATATTTTTTTAACCTATTAATTATTTTAAAATATTACCTCAATTTAAAAAGAATTTGAGGACTTTTTATAATTGGTTTAATGTTTCAATGTAAAGACCCAAATTTGAATATAAAAGAATGCTGTTATCCTTAACTCATGTTGAACAAAGTTACATTCGTTAACAAAGAAAATCCCTTGTGGTAAGGAAATAAGCCTTTTTAAGTCTCACCAGGTCCATGTGAATATATGTTTTTATAAAACTTACCAACATCCGTGTATCAATTTCTCTTTACGTAGATTTCGTTAAAGTGATTGATATTTATATATCTTTTGAAGACATTTTTTTAGTATGAATTTAATTAATTATTAAATAAAGGTTGGCTGGAATTTTGGTTTACCGTCTCTGTTTTCAATCAGAAAGGTTATGTTATTATTTTTTAGGGTCAGTAATTCTTGTAATAAATAAAGTAATATTAGGTAATGACAGTAGAAAATCTTTTTGTGCCAAATAAATCATCGTGGATCATATGTTGATTTAATGATGAATTTCCCATTTCTTCTCCTCAACTTGTGCTACTCAACATTTCATTTTACATAATTTCATAATTCTAGTTCACCGGGATGTCTGTTATATAAGTTTTAATTTTCTTGGGAACTTACAAAATATGTGGAATAATCCGTTTTACCTTATGGATTAAAATTTAAGGAGAAGCATATTCAGATAAGAGTCTTCTTAAAATATTGATATCATTTTTTTCTAAATAATTGTTATTTCTTATCTCTTTCCTTCTTTACTTAACTAATTTCTTAAATTAAACATATTATAACTTTGGCTTTTCATATCTTTTCTTTATTATATTCATTACGTGAAAGTAAATATTAAAGAACAATGAAAACATTAATCCCTTAGAAACTTATAATCGACCAGGTCAACTCCAAGAAAAGATACTATCAATTTATCAATTTCAAAGTATTATAAGAGTATACGTATTTATGAAAATTCAACTGTAATTACATTTTTTTTTTTCATAGTTTTATCGACCTTCATAAGCAAATATACTCTCAAGATGAAGTGAATAAAAAAGATTCTTACGAATATAAATTTTAGTTTTCCAACTCGATTAGAAACGGAATCCAGATCTCTTCAATGTTTTTTTAGCTAGAATCTGGCTACATGGTCCCCCATGTTCACATAAAATATAATATTTTGAAATATAAAAAGTAGCCTCAAGCTACTGAGTAGAAACTAGAATTTACCCTCAAATAAAAGTGTATCTTGATTTATAATTTTGTTGTTTGATAAAAATAATAAAATTATTTATTTAAAATGGACACAGCTTTTGTAGTATTATTTGGCTTTGAAGACATTAATTACTTTGTTTTTTAATAAGCTTATTTTGTATACGATGTATGTTACGTAATTATGTAGTATGTAATTTATTTCATTGATAATGTTTTTAGAAACATAATAAACCTTTATATGTTTTATAAATTCTTTGAAACTTATCTTATTGAGACAAGAATATCATATATACTTTTTATCTAAGGTTAGATAATTCGATCGTTCTGTGTCTTTGTATAAAAATTACTATTTCAGAAGAGAAACTAAAGACGTTCTGACCCAAGGGAATCTAAAAAATATCAACCTTTAAAAAACCCGATAATATTTGATATAATATTTTTTTAGCGTAAAACTATTCCATAAAACTATTCCAAAAAAATCTTTTTAGTTGTTTGATGGTATGTTTTCAAGAACTTGGAAACAGAATCTCAACTCAGGTTTGTATTGACTACTGGAATATTATAATATTAATTTTTAATATCATCAGTACCCAAAATCATGAAGTTAAACACTACATGATTTTAATTTTAACATATAAAAATATATACTCTGGGACTTTTCTAATATATAATGGGAACAATTCTAGCTACAGTAGACTTAGTAGATGTATGCAAAAAAAAAATGCGCATCTCTCAAGATAAATTTTCAGTCTAACAACGAAGATCTGAATCAAATTACATCTTTGATCTGCGTGGTTACAAATTAAAGAACCAACTTAATTATTAAAAAAGAGAAAAATAATTACTATCAAAATATATAAAATGTGAATAGACAAAATAAGAAATTTATGTTTCTGAAATATTAATGTGTAGGAATATAAGAGGGCAGGAGAGAGGTAAACCACATAATAGCAGTTTGCAAAAGAGATCAGAGCTCTCTTTTCGTTCGTAACGTGCGTTGGGGTGATAGACTAATCGATCGTAGATTTCCAGAGTGTGTTTAAAGTGTGTGTTAGTTTTATGTTTAGATTTGATTTAAGGATAACTTTAAATGGATATAGTTAAAAGTTATTAATTTTAATTGTATTTACGTTTTATGTATATTTAATAAATTTATAGTGAAATTGTATACAATACAATTAAAATTCAATTCTGACCTTGTTTCTTAGAAATGTTTATTGCATTTTTAACAATAACCGTTAGGTCAAAAAATATAAAAAAGATAAATTTACAAGAATAGGTTTGGGACGCAACCTGCTTTGCTAATTTCCATTTTTAACTCCGGACGCACGAATATTACTGTTATCAATTTTAGGTCTATGTCTGTGCCCGTGTATATACACGCGGTCGACTGAATTCAATGTGATTTTTTTTTTAATTTTAAATCCAGTTTCTTCTTCAGTTGGTACTTCCTATCTATTCTTGTTTATTATTATATTTTATTATTGTTATATTTCTAAGGATATTATTTTTGGATTTAACTTATCCTGTCTGATATTCTTAATCAATAAATAATAATTCAAAAGTAAAAGTAAACTTTACAAGTTATTCACGATACAAAAAAAACCTTTTTATAGAGAACAACGAGGAATTTAAAACTTTTAAGTCGTCGAGTGAAAGCGTCTTCTATTACCCGTAAACATAGCTAATACGTATATTTAATATTCTTCAATAAAGAAAATCCCCAGTTTTATGATATATAAAAGCTCTTATTATTTTAACCCTCGTAATCAAATTTTAAAAAATTTATAAAAACAATTATGCAAGTCTATGGATAGATTTATTGAGATCTCATTTAATTAAAAAAATAAAGATCTAAGCGATTCAGTTTAATTAATTTTAGTAATAAATTAATAGAATCGTCATTACCGTGAACTCGGTAGACCAGTAGATATGTAAGTGGATTTAAATTAATGAAAAAACTGTAATATTGATGATTGTATTACAACAATAACTTAGCAAAATGTACTGAGAATATATTTCAGTAACTGTGAACACTGAAATCTTTTATATAATTTTAGGTCAGATAACGAAATATTCGCAAATTGGGGAAAATAAATAGAGGTGTCTCTTGAAAAAAAGGTTTGCCAAATATTATAATGTAAACGTGATAGACGTTTACTCTTACGTTTCATGATAATGTTATTCCATTCTGAAAAGGGTCTTTATGATTTATTTGCGGATTCAATATAAGAAATTGAAACTATATAATAAATGTGAAATAGTAAAAAAAAATATGTTACTAAGACCAACCTAAAGTGTTGTATATTTTTTTATCTATTACAAAAGTTAAATTATTATGCAGATTTAACGAAGTTACAACGTCTTACTTTAAAATTGCATTGACAAAGAATTTTGATTTTTTTCACTGCTCTAAGAAGTATACGTTCTATGTTCAAGCTACAATTCTTATCTCGATACTTCCACGAGTTCACGCACTTTTTCTGGAAAAGCGTTGAGGAGCCTATTCTATAAAATACACTTGAATTTTCAATAATTTCATAAGTCACATCTGTAAAGGAAGTTTAAAAAAAAACCTCTCTAAATATTATTTTGAAGACGACATGAAAATATTGCCTTATAAAAGTATACATTACTTTTTAAATATCTCAAAGATTCTCTACTCCATGTATTTGTTGTTTGGTACACTTATTAAATCGATTTATCAAGTTCACCTGACAAGTATTAAGTGAGACTTCCCAACGAGAAAATTTTGTTAAAAGAAGAAATTACATTTTACCTACAAGTTTTTTACCCCTGGTAAAATCTCACACAGGCATCTTATTATTTAAAGTTATAATAGGTAAGAAAGTATATTAACACCTATCTATACTAAATTGAGATAGTATAATAAAAATAGCAAGCATGAAATAGCAATATAGCAAGGATGAAAAGGTTCGTATAACAAAATAGTAAAGTAATCTTAAACAGTTATAAAGAACTTTAAATGAATCCCAAGAGTTTTAGCCTCAATGTTTTCGACCAACTGTAAAGTATACAAACATTCAGAATTCCTTGCGCCAGTTAAGAAATCGAACTTAATTAGAGAATGTTGTTTCAATATGGCGAAGAGATCTAAGAATTTTCTTATAGTTACTACGTGATGAATTTTTTAAATTGTGTCTAAGTAGATTTACTTTACAAATTGCTTTCTGATCTTTTAAAATTTTTATTAGGTTGAGCTTAGAACCCAAACCTTAAACAGTAACATGAAATAGATTAACGTGGATCCTTAAAAAATATTTTAATTTCCTATTTGCAAACATACTTATTCTTTTAAAACGTCTGTATGTATATTATTGCATCTATATTACTTATATCCAAACTGTTACACTTGTTAAAACTTACTGTTATTATTTTTTTTAACTTAAAATTATTTAGAATAATAGGGAAAACCAAGCCTATTACGATTAGCAGCAATGAGCATTGTTAACTGAAGTTAAACATTTTGTTCTCACAAATCTCTGACTCCGATAAACAAGAATACTACCGTTTAAAACTTAATTAACACTATCTTGTTATTTAAATTTATTCTTACTAAAAAAAAAGGTAGGTTTTTCTTTATAAACCAAATATTACTCTTTGTTCAATTAATGTTCCCTGACAACTTAATATATGTATATATTTCCTTGACATGTTAAAACCCTTGGCACACAAGGTTCTGTATCCCTTTTAAGGGTCCACTTAACGTTAACGGCTTTTGCTATACTTTTAAGAAAAGTCATCATTTTGTAGGATATGAGTTGTAAGGACCTATTTGCATAAAATATATAGAAGTTACAAAATTATAACAATATGACATTTTAAATAAAACTATTCATTGTCTGAAATATTCAAAACAGCCAAGTGAAATATAAATTAAAATAAAATACCGAAAATTATTTTCAACTTTACTTTGTCCAGGAACCAAAACTAAAATTTTCATATTTAATAGTGTTTCAAAAATTTTACTCGTACCTGCGGCAAACAGGAATTTCGAAACACTTAAAAGTAGCCTCAAGCTATTTAACCTTCACACAAAAATCCATGTGAGTTAGAAATTTTCTCTTTGACACATTTCCTAAAAATATTAAATTAAAAATTAATACGACCTGTATAATATCTTTAGAAGGAATAGTAGATAGCTTTTTTGAACGAAATTAACAAGGAAGATAGCCAATAGATCAGTAACATAAAAAAAGCTTGGATCTACGACAATTATTCAACTTCTAACATTTTAATAAAACCCTTTTGTCAAAATTAGATGCAGGCGACATAAAGATGTTGAAGTTGTGGCTCGGGCTCGCGCCAACAGCCGTTTCATCAGCTTTATTCAGGGATCGCAATAGTTTTGTGATGAGTCTAAAAAGGCCATCGAAGCTCTAAAAACACCTAAGAGTTTCCAAGAGAAAAATCCTGGGGAAGTAAGTTCCATGATGAAGTCGTGCTCGCTCCCAAAAGACAAAGGTGCCCCAGAGCTAGAGTCAAGTTCAATTCCATAAGTAGTTTATGATAAGCGCACAAAGTAACAGAGTAGGGCTAGGATCAAGTAGGAAGGCCATACGCATATATTAAAGACGTTTATTCGGCTAGACGAGAATTCCTAATATAAGGTCCATGCAATGAGCTTAGAAATACAGAATAGGAGATTTTGCATCCCATTAGCACTAAAAAAGCCTACTTTAATTCATGATTGGTCGCCAGCATTGCAAAAATTTTATCTCAATGCGTTCCAGATGACTCTTCCAGATAACAGTAATTTAGTAAGATGGGGTAAAGGTACCTTAAAAACTTGCTACATCTGCGGGGAGGGTAGGGCTGCATCACAATAGGGTTTTAGACTTATACGCGAAGCGGTTAGTTTTTCGGTAGCCTGAGCGCAAAGGGAAATAACCACATACGAGCGATCAGTAGATTAAGTGAGAGAAGGCACTAGGGCTACAAATTCAAACGTCAAGCCTTACTCTATCCTTAAAGTGATTTCGGTTTGGACTACAATGTTGGATACATATGAGAAACAATACAAAATGCCAGAGGATATTTGTGAACCGGTGTCCGGACCAGACATATTTCTCTATTCGCAAGTTATAAATCGCATAGTGTTAATCAAACATCCCCAAAGACCATGTCATTAAGGTCAACAAGTATTACAAGCTCACTAATGAACTCACTAGGAATAAATTCCTCATAGATTTTTATACGATAGTAGTGGGAGCTAGAGGTGTAACAGCCAAATCTCTCTACAAAATACTTAAAGACTTAGGCCTGTCCAGAACTAACGTCGATTCTTTCTTAAACGTATTTTGAGGGCAGATCTAGTAGGCTCGTTTCATATTTGCTTAAGTGGAGAGAGAAGCTTGGACAGTGGAAGTGAGCGTTAAACGTGCGTTAGATAGGACCTCTTAAAGCTTTACTTGGTCTTAAGTCCCACGCGCTTTTAACACTCTTCTCCCTGCAAAGCGATGAACCCGGTGCCCGCAAAGTGAAAAAACTTTAACTTTAATCCTCGCATTTGCAGCGGCAATCAAAAAATTCTGTTTTAAACTCACTTCATAAAGATCTTGATTACAAGAACAATAAAAGATAAACATCTCCTAAAAATATATGACTATAAATTGAAGTATAGTAACAT
The DNA here is from genome assembly GCF_018135715.1 of Danaus plexippus. NCBI lineage: Eukaryota > Metazoa > Arthropoda > Insecta > Lepidoptera > Nymphalidae > Danaus > Danaus plexippus. The sequence goes on along the minus strand of NC_083537.1, from coordinate 5,021,734 downwards.
ATTTATTGCCATTTCAAAATGACAGAAAAAATAGTATCTATGTTCATCTTACAAAATATGTTAAATGAAATATGGATAATAATACAAAAGCGTCAACAATGAATTTCCCAGTCGAGCTGTCCGTTTTACTTGTTTGTTAGAATGTTATTATTTGAACTTCACGAATTTGCCAGAGAATAAATAGAAACACTTTATTTCAACATTAAATAGATATTACAAATTTACCATTAAGTAGCACTAGTGAAATATACATAACATATGATAATATTAACTCAAGTTGAGGAAAAGTACAAAAAAAATACTTAATACTGTTATGAAATTACCGCATATTCAATTGTTTCGCCGTGGAAGTTTTTAACTTAAAATTCTCCCGATTTTTTTATAAGAGATTAAAGATCTTCGATGTTTAACTTTAACAATCTTTTAATAATACAACGAATGAACGAACGTGATAAGAGTTTTTAACTTTGATAGTGTTCGGGGCATGATTGATTTATTAATATTTTTTTATAGTTTGGTATCTAAATTTAACATAATTTCAAACATCAATGTTAAAAATATTTTGTACATATTTTACATAAAACAAGAATCTGGTTGTTCTAAAAGCTACTCGTACTTTTGTAAATGTGAAATGAATACAGATGTGGGTGCTATGATATATTTCAAAATAGTAGCTTTACTTTAAATTTATTAAATATTGGAAACATACTATTTAATAAACTGCTATATTCGGAACAATGTTATTTTATTTTTCCGCGTCATTTTAATGTTGAAAATATTCAGCAGACATTGATAATGACAGTAGAACTCTGTTTATATAAATATTCTTCAACATATCAAAACCAGCATCATATTCGTACAATATTCTAGGAATAGTTTAAGTCCATAATTCCATAAGAACACATTAAATAAATAATTATCAGAATCAGTGGAGGAATTCGTATATTATGTTTTATTTTAAACCCAATTTGTTAAGAACTATGCTTAGAAATCACATCCCAATTAGTAAATTATTGGGTGAAAATAGATCACTCATATAATAGATAATGATGAGAATGTGACAATAAATAAGATACAGTACGCTGACAAAAGTGATTACGAAACTCTAAGCTGCTTTCAACAGATAGATTTAATTAAGAAGCTTATGCTCTGCTTGATCATCTTTGTTTCGTATAAAATGAATTTATCAATGAAACTTTTTTTTTTTAATTCATCCGCTTCGTATATCCAAGCGGATTACTTTTTATTAAAAATTTTGGAATTGAAAAGCAATTTCAATTTATTTTTAAATAATAAAATATCTAAAATATGTTTTCTGATATTATTACAAAATTTATTTTATAAATTATGAACTCGTAGCGTTGTACATACATGTTAATTTATGGGTTCTACCTATCTTATGAATTATATTTTGTAGTTAGCCACCTATTTCATGAAAGCTCTCTTATTTAGTGCGAAACGCAGCATAAATAACTTCCTATAAACAATGATATAATGTGTTATACATATATCTGTAACAATTACCGCAACAACAGGATATCTAACCAGAGCTCACAAAGGTAGACCTAAAAATGAATAGAATCAGGCCTTCCTTAAGATGTATACGGAGGCCTTTCTTAAGATTTATATCATTTACGTATCAGCAGGCAGTGATACAGTCCAGTATTTTATTTGACAGATCATATCTGATAGTAAAAAATATTGAGGATTAGTTCTATTTTATTGTACATGGACGATCTTTATGAAGCGATTTTCTACACGCTAGCTATTTTCAAAATAATTCTTCGCTATTATCTTTTACCTAGAATAAACAAAACCTTTATCATTCTGTAAATATTTTTACGTAAATTCGGTATCTAAAATAGTACGTAAATATTAGCTCAGATTCTGCTTTCATCTTTTTTTTTTATATATTTTATATAACTTTAAATAGTTTACATTCCGCAAAAGCAATTACAAAAAGTACTAGTCATGATAAACTCAAATTAATATATAAATACGTCCATAAATTAATAGTTATAATAAAACAGTCTACAGCTGAGTCGGAGCAGTTTAAATTGTAGCTGTCACTGACTGACATTCAAACTAAAATTTGTCCCTCTTAGAAGTTATAAACTAAAGTTTAATATTTTAGAGTAATTTATAACACTTTTTAGACATTACTGAGAGTAAACCTTTATACAATAAAAACATGGGTTTAAGCGAGTATTTCTGTGAGTTTCAACATTGTAATAAGCTTATTTTATTTGGTTTGAAGTAATAACTGGCACTATTGCGTGAACGAGAGCTTAATATATACAAATAAAATCTGCTGTCGTAGTATCGTCACATCTTATCAATCCCGTATCAAAAGCAAAGGAAAGCTACTGAAGAAAAAAAATATTCAAGACAAAATGTGATAATTTTTCTATTAGAGAAGTATACTTTCTTTGACCGTATATTTAGATTTCTCACTAGTAAGTAATTAAATAATGTATGAAGTAATAGTGCATTGCCAAGCACTTTACAAAATATTGAAACATTTCAGATCCTAAATAAGACAATTTCATGTGCTCTTACGAGATTTATTTGATTTTATGACTTATCAACAGTGGGCAAAACATATTTTATTTTCAATAAATGCGTGATTATTAATACATTTTTTAAATATTTATGTAGATTTAGAAAATTTACTTATAGGTTGGTTGATAGGTACCTTTTGCATTGTGACATTTCAACATACATATGTTTAATCAAAAATGGATATACAATTGTAACCTTAACTGTTTTTTGTCTTTTTAAAGTTGGGTTAAAGAAATTTGGGCCCAGTTTTATTACTATACAAGTCATGTTAATTTAGTTGTTTACATTAGCTTTATAATAATTGTTTTGTTTGTATATGAGATATTATTAAAGATTTTTAAGGAATTATGAATAAAATAATGAAGTCAAAAAATATTATTGTTTACTAAATGCTTCATTGTTTTCATAAAAATTATATGACGAAAAACATAAACAAGCAGAATTCAAAACAAACACTATTAAAGACTCATTGTATATAGTCCGATACTTATACATTTCTTCATTTTCTTTTGAAAACTTTAATTTACTTTTTCAACAGTTTCGAATATACAATAGTAATATAAAATTTAAAAACATGTTAGCTTCTATAGAAAACATGCCTTACATTTATCTATCTCCTCCTCAATAATAAAAAATTACACAAAGCTCATTCTGCGTGCATCCAGAGCAGTACGCGAGTAAGTTGAGAAAACGTTGGCGGTAGATAACATAAATAATAATAACTGACTGAATCTTCTACCTTGTCTGCCCTTGATCGGGGTAACTGCGAGGGAATTAAAACGTACAAATCAATATATATGTGCAAGTGTAACTACCTTGTATGGCCGTGATATAAATAAAATAATATAAATAAATAAATAATAATAAATAAATAAATTATATTTTGTAGAGGAAGTAAGCAGTAGAAATTAGCAAATAAAATATTATTAAAAATCAAAGAAATAAAGCTAAGGTAACTTTACAACACTCTTGAATATAATATCTTGTTTTGAATGAATGACAAAAAAATATTTATACAACAAGATTAAAAGCAAGAATAAGAAACATCTAAATAAAAAGGTAATAAATATTGTGTATTATTCGAAAACCCAAACATAAGGCATCATTATTCTTTATTAACTGAAAATATATCGCCTAACACTCTATTCCTCAATTTTTTGTAATTACATCAACTATTCTTATGGCATAAATTGTCTAGATTCAAGAAGACATTAATTTTATTGCATCTTGCATTTTGTATAAGAAATTAAATTAATTAAGAGGGTTTTCAATGTTGATATTAAACTTGGATATACATTTTCAATACAATTTAGTAATGTCTTTCTGATTAAAAGCCTTTTTAAATAATTTATAATCTGAGAATAAAGAAAAACCTCTAATAAAAAAGGTTATACTACTTAGTAATAGTACTTAAATAATATTTGAATTTCACAAATCGCCTTAAGTTGAGTCTGAAAAAACAAAGTCTACATATTCCTCCAACATTTTGAGGTGTATTTAAGGTCTTTAGAAAACCCGAGTGGCCGAAACTAAACTCATCGCGTAATGTAACAGCTGTACAAACTTATATATATAAGTAGGTGAAAAAAATATAGAGATATGTGTTTGATTTTATTATTTGGGAAGTGAGTTTTATCATACATTCAGTCTGGAGTCGATCACAGACTTACAGACACCTTTAGAATGTAGTAACTTATAAGTCTTAATTGTAACTTGAATATAGTTTTATAAGTAAAACGGATTTTCCTTGCATTCTCCTAATTAATTAATAGTTTGCACCGTAACCAGCAGTACACATATGTGATATGTTTTGAAATAATAATGATTATGACGCAAAATATTTAAAAAACTCGTTTTATTCTCATTGAAAGGTGGTTTATCTATCCGAGCAATAAAACACAGTTAGCGGCAGCAAATAATGTGAAAATATAAATGAAAATTGGCTACATATTTCCTTCCAGTCTTTATTTATGCCCGATAAAAACAACCATAAATACATTTGTTCACTGTTTAAAAAATATTAATACGTACATATGTATCGTATTAACAAGCAAAAGATTTATTCTTTTTGTAATAATTACAATTCAATGTACCAATAATGAACTTTACATAGAAATTCGCTCATCTAATGACATCTTTATTTTCAATTATTATCAACTTGATAAAGTAAAAGTTCGTGATTATTGGTATGTCAGTCTTACAACTAAAAAATGAACAAAAATACACACATAAACCACTTAATGTTGCATCATCTTAAATAATCCAAAGATAATCCAATTTGCTCTTAGAAAATTATCACATACAACTATTAAAATGGCTTAATTAATTGGCTTTGCAATATTCTGCTTATTTTTTTTTTTTTTAAGTTGTAGGTCTTATAGATTGTAAAGTTATATAAAACGTTTTTAATGTTTACAGTGTAATAAATATTATAATAATTTAAACATATAATCAGTTTCTTTCTTTCGTTTGAAAAGTGTTATTAAAAATGTATATATAAATTGAAGATTTAAAGATTTATATCCTTTGCATTGTTGGGCAATGGAAGCAACATGACTTTTATTTTCACGAATCAAATATTTGTTTGCAGTTGATTTCTTAGTGTCATCTTAACATGTTTATCTTAAAAGGATAATTTAATGTTGATAATGGAATAGGAATACCGTTGAAATTGATCTTCTAGTATAGAGTTTGTGATAACTGCCAGTAACCTCCACTAAAACAAACTGTGATCCTACTAACTAGTTAGAAGAAACTTCAACCTGCTCTTATAACGTAATTAACACCGCAAAATGAGCGCTCAGGATTCAGAATAAGATTAAATAAATGTTTATATTAAGTTATGTTTTTGTGAGTGCATGTATGCTCATGTTTCTGTGAGCTTTTATCTAGCGGTCTTTTTAGGACTTATACATTTAGAAGAAAATATATATTATGTACAAACACTTACAATAGAGCTTATTTAATCTTAACATAGACTATTTTCAACTTCCATATTTAGATGAGTAGAATAAAAAATAATATATGCAATTTTATTTAATTCTCAACCGACTTAACAAGAATAAGACAAGAAAGGATTACCTTCAAGTTTTTCCTCTAAAAAGAAGTAGCGATAGACAAACAAACACTGGCCGAATGCATAATACAGTTCTTATATCAAATTAAATGAATTCAGTTACGCGTTTTGTACACAATTCTACTGATTTTCTTGAATGTACATTTAATTAATGATTGAATCTATATAATGAGATATAAGATTTTCACGAGTATTCTTCATTCATTCATTCTCCTCTCGTCTGCCCGTGCTCACGTTTCCTGCAAAGTAATCGAAACGTCGGGAGTATGTAGATAAAAAAAAACTTAAAATCACGTAGAAAATCTTAAAATATTAGTTTTATTTCATTATCGAAACTATATCTTGTTATCTTTGCTTAAATAAACTCTTAATAGCCATTGGAATCAATATTAGAATTTCTTTTTTAATCCCCATATTGGCGTTCAGTACATTAAAACATTGTTAAGAATCCAACAAGTTCTAACTATAAAAGCTTGAAAAAGAAGTAAAATATATTTACGCTGAAAAATTTTTCGGAAAGTAATAACAGGAATGAGTAATGGTTACGTCGTTCAAACATAAAAAATAATGGCATTCCGAAAAGGAAAGGATAAAATTCAGTGAATATAATTAATAACTTGCCTAAAAAGGTGGATGTACTCAAAGTTTAATGAAGATATTGATTTTAGAACTAAAACTAATATAAAGTATGATACAATTGACAAAAAAACCTAGAACTTCATCATCATCAATTTTTAAGCTCGATGCAAAAATAATGACTTATTATAATTACCTCGAATTATAGGGGAATATCAAAATTATCAATTATCTCGAAATTATTCAAGAAAATCATTCTTTTTTCCGGTTTGGTTTTAAGCCAAATGGGCTGTTTGAATTTACAAAATGTTTTAACTTCCTTTGGGCACTTGTGTTTAAATATTATAAGTGCAATGTATTTGCATTGTGCAAAAAAATATATCTATAACTTATAATTATCACATACATGGTAATCATCTGGTATGGGGCATCGAAATTAGGGACCGTATGATAACTCTTGATCATAACTTACTACGGAGGAGGCATATTGAAAATCTTTTTGGAGGAAAATAAAAAAATGATAGGCTGCATCTTTCAAAAACTGATGTAAAAAGTGTGACATGGTAGTGATTTTCAAAATATATTAACAATAAACTTGCTTTATAATGGTTTTATTTTTTGTATTCTCTGTTAACATAATTTATTTGTAATTTATACAGTCCATGTTAAAAAAAGGTAAAACTTTTTTGGCAAAATATTTCAATATTGTGCGATAATACGTTATTATATAAACTATATCTTTCCCATTAAATAAATAAATAAATAAATTAACGAACGAATGAATGAATGAATGAATGAATAAATAATATTTACCCTGAGTGTAAAATATCGAAATGGTTTCTTACCCTCTCTCTTTTTTTAATTATATTATGTCATTATAGGGGGTGTCCAGCTTTATCCAGAGGGTGTCCTACTAAGTATTTTTCCGATATTTAGCCTTGGGCATACGGGTACGCGACCCCGGATCCTCGAGCCACCACTTTTATACCTCTATCCTCAGTCCATGAAGGTGGTGTCCTGTACCTCCCCTCATTCCCCTTCCTAACCTCTTTTCCCCCTTCTCTCTCTTTTCCTTTCCTGGTTTTACCCGTAAAACGGGGTTTTGGAGGTCAGACGGCAGTCGCTCCGTTAAAACCACTCCCGCCACTCTTATGGTTGCAAAAGATTATGGACTGGGTACGGCTAGGGCGTCGCCGATAAACGACGCGCAGGCACATCGCCCTACACCTGCGATAAGTGTGCAAGGGCTACCGTGTCAAGTACGGGCACGGCTAAAGACGTTAGTACCCCAAAGGAAACTCCGCTTTGCAACGTGGAATATTGGCTCTCTAACCGGACGATGCAGAGAACTCGCAGATGTACTCATGAGACGTCGGGTCCAGTGCGCGTTCCTCCAGGAAACTCGCTGGAAGGGCAATAAGTCTCGGAACATCGGACAGGGTTACCGGCTGATATACACTGGGTCGCCTTCAGGTAAAGCTGGTGTAGCGGTAGTGCTATCTGAAGAGCTTCGGAATGGTCTTCTTGAAGTTGATCGTCGCTGCGACCGCCTGATGCGGGTGCGGGTACTGATCGAGGGAGTGATTACTAACTTGATCAGTGCTTATACTCCTCAGGCTGGATGTAGCGGGTCCGAAAAAGAGTCATTCTGGGAGCAATTTGAAGAGGTTCTACGTGCTATACCAGCTGCTGAAGTAATCATAGTTGGGGGGACTTAAATGGCCACGTAGGTAGGGCTGCGGAAACGTTTGATCGTGTACACGGTGGTTTTGGTTATGGTCGCCGCAATGCAGAGGGAGAAAATATTCTCAGAACCTGTATTGCGTCTGACTTAGCCGTCGTGAACACGTTCTTCCAAAAGACTCCACAGCACCTTATCACGTATAAGAGCGGGTCCCACTCAACCCAAATAGATTATCTGCTGACCAGACGGTGTCATATGGGCAAGGTTACTAACTGTAAAGTCATTCCTGGTGAAAGCCTGACGGCCCAACATCGACTTCTTGTCATGGACTATGTCGTTACCCCGAAAAAGAAAGTGGCCGAGAAACGTAAGCCTCGTATCAGGTGGTGGTTGCTGAATGGAACGATGCAGACCAGCTTTCGGGCAGAGGTTGAGAGTCAAAATCTGTCGACTAATACCGAAACTGCTCAGGAAGTTTGGGATCGAGCCCAGTCAGCAATTATCACAGCAGGTAAACGAGTTCTAGGCCTTTCTAAGGGAGGACGGGTCATTGACAAGGAGACATGGTGGTGGAATGTCGAAGTGCAGGAGGTGATTCGTGAAAAGAAGACTGCCTTTAAGAAGTGGCAGCAATCAAACTCTCCTGAAGACAGACTAGAGTACATAGCAGCAAAACGTGCCAGTAAAAGGGCTGTTGCCAGAGCCCGCAGTGATAGGTTATCACCATTATATGATACACTTGAAACTGCGGAGGGGCAGAAGCTCATTTACAAATTGGCACGAGCTCGGGATAAGGCGACGCAAGATATCGCAAAATGTCTTAGCGTCAGAGATTCCCAAGGCACGTTGCTGTGTAATCATGCCTCTGTGAAGGAGAGATGGAGATGCTACTTCAAGGAGTTGCTAAATACTCAGCACCCGTGCAGTCTTCCAACCGAAATACCTCCTAATCTTGGACTTATTGCCCCGATAACACCTGACGAAACTCGGAATTGTCTTCGACGCATGAAGAATCGGAAAGCGGTGGGACCTGACGATATTCCGATCGAGGCGTGGAAATCATTGGGCTCTCTTGGTGTGCTCATACTGACGGACCTTTTTAACCGCGTCTTGAACACTGGGACTATGCCACATCAGTGGCGTTATAGTTACATTACCCCTATATACAAAGGCAGGGGCAGTGTTCAAGATTGTGGTAGTTATAGGGGCGTTAAGATCATGAGTCACACCATGAAGCTCTTTGAGCGTATGATCGACCTCAGGCTCCGCCGAGAGTGTACTGTCTCGGAATGTCAATATGGATTTCAGCCAGGATCGGGCACCTTGGACGCCATCTTTGCCATCAGAACTCTGATGGAGGCATACAGGGAAAAAAGGAGAGCTCTGCATGTCGCATTCCTAGATCTGCAGAAGGCCTTTGACTGCGTGCCTCGTCAATGTATCTGGTGGGCATTGCGATTCAAAGGGATCCCTGAGGCCTATATTGATATCATCAGAGACATGTACCGCGATTCCGTTTCAATGGTTAGGACTGCTGTTGGCGATACAAAACCCTTTCCGATCTCAGTAGGGGTTCACCAAGGCTCGGCTCTTAGCCCCTTCTTGTTCAATATAGTGCTGGACACTGTCTCGGCTAACATCCAGGACCAGCCTCCATGGCTGATGATGTATGCCGATGACATAGCGCTCATTGATGAGAGCAGGTTGACGCTAGAGCGAAGAGTGAACCTCTGGAAGGGTACGCTTGAGAACGGTGGTCTTAAACTAAATGTGATGAAGACCGAGTACATGGCTTGCGGAAGCCCGGACTCTTGCACTATCCATATAGGTCCTGAACCAGCCGTTAAGTCGGAAAAGTTCAGGTACCTTGGATCTATTCTGCATGAGTCCGGAGGCATCGATCACGATGTCCAAGCCCGTATCAGCGCTGCTTGGGCGAAATGGCGTGAGGTCACAGGTGTGGTCTGCGATCGCAGAATACCTACCAAGCTCAAGGGAATAATATACAAGAGCATAATCCGACCGGTTCTCTTATATGGAAGCGAATGTTGGCCAACACTGTCCAGGCACACTCAAGAGCTTCACGTCACGGAGATGAAGATGCTGAGGTGGATGTGTGGCGTAACGCGGGCTGACCGTATACGTAACACATTTATCCGAGGTAGTCTTGGAGTCCGTGACGTAGCGGATAAGCTTCAAGAGAGTCGCCTGAGATGGTATGGCCACGTTGCACGCCGGCCTGAGAATTACGTCGGAAAAATTTGCCTTGATATGTCGGTCCCTGGAGCAAGACCCCCAGGACGCCCAAGAAAGCGATGGCTGGACACCGTGAAGCAGGATATGAGAGCCAATGGACTTACCACCGCGGATGCTAAAGACCGTGCAAAGTGGAGGAGTTTGAGCAGGAAGGCAGACCCTGGCTAATGCTGGGATAATTGCCAGGAAGAAGAAGAAGAAGAGAATAAGCCGATACTTATCTATTGTAGTGCGATACTATTATAAGTTGCCTTTCGGAAGGAAATTGTATCAGAAGGTTTGGATTCAAATACTTCATACAAATGTCGGTTTCATTTCCTTACTTTTTTGACAAACAGTCACAAAGAGTCATTTTAATTCTATCATAATATTTTTTTCAACATCCATACCATGTAAATATACGAAGATACCGAGAAAAATATGTAAATTTTTATTGGAAAACAATAAAAATATAAAGAGATTTTATATAAAAAAATCGCTTAGTTATTATCCTCTTTATTTAATAAAATTTGAATATTAAGAATAATTAAATAGAAAATATCAAAATATAGCACCGTTCCGCTGCAGCTCAGTGCTAGTAAGATGTCGGAGCTGTATTTTACGCGTCTTGTTCTTGGCTTTTGAAATTAAAAACAACAACATACTTGGATGTCGTGGGAATAAATAAGATCTTATTTTAAATTCCATAATGTAGATGTTGGTGAAAATATCGATTTCTTTTCCTTTAAACTATAATGAAGTAAATGCTATTTATTTATGCATAACTTTAAATTGAAGTAAGTATGTATAAAATTATTCAAAAAAAATCTAATTATGGTAAAAACAGTTTGTTATCTTTAACACGTGAATTAGTTTTGAGAAAGAACCACATACAATTTCCTATTACTATCAAATGTTAAAACATATCGGTTTTTCAGTGTACACAATATTTGAATCGTATAAGTGTACAGAGGTATCTCTATGTTTGTATCTGTATACAGATGTCTGCTTCTGAAGAAAATCTCATAGCTGTCTTTCATACATTATAAATCTCGAATTGCTCAGCATACGACGCGGAGTATCAGAAATATACATCTAGTATTTCTTAATTCTCTTATGTAGGTGAAACAAGTTAATATAAAATATTCCTTTACAAAAAAATCATAAAATATTTCATTAAAGGATAGACGCATAGTTTCTATCTTATTAACATTAATGTTGCCGGCTCTGTTCCCAAAAACTTTTTGACTTAATTTTCTTAATATAAAACTGGGGAAACATTAACACATAAGATGAAATTACATGGTGTAAAAAAGTTTTTTTTAAGGAATATATAAATTTGTATTTCTTACAATAATATCAAATAAATGATTTATTTCATTAAAATAACTTTATAGTCGTATTACAACTCGTCTCATATATCTCGAATTGAACGTCATAAAATTAATAATCATGCAATGTTTATTTATGAAAGGCTTTAATTTCGCCTTGAAAATAAGTATTTTTGAAGTAAAATTAATAAATTAAAATGAACATACTACCCTACTAAAGCACAAATCGACTGATTAAATCGCCTCCATCAAATCCGGTGAACAATATAGTCGAACTGAAATACGCCTCACAAACTAAACTTATAAATCGTTAAAATATTTCTTTATTACCTCTCGTCTTCAACCAGATTAAGTCGAGAAAAAAAATCAAAAGTATTTAATTAAAAAAACTAGAACAGTTTAAGCTAAAGGCCTTAAAAACCTAGTTTGTGCCTAAAATTTAAATTTCAATTCACAAATTTAAACGTTATTATAGTACCTCAGAACTGTAAACAAAGTTACCATTAATGAGAAAATTAATCAAGCTATGTTTAATCACCAAACATATAGTAATAAAATATTAAAGGCTCAATCAATAAACATATTAATTGATATTATAATTTTCTACAACGAAGTATATAATAATATGACATCAGAAGAAGCAATAGTTTCTTTAAACCAGTATAAGTATAAGTATGAATAAGAAAAAAACGGGAAAATTTTTCTTGATATCGGTCTCAGTCTGAAATCGGCCTTTTTGAAGACTTCAAAGATGCAGAACCGAACCAATTTCACATAAGAAAAAAAAAATTATCAAAAGTATCGTCCATAACTCTTAATTTTAAATGTCTGCAATTGTTTTGTTTTTTTTGATACAGTTAGATACAATTATATTTCATCTTATGAGGAGAAAGCATGTTATATGAGAAAAAGTAAACGGAAAACAAATTCTTCAGAAAAGCTGGCTTTCGACAAATCTTGGCCCTGTCTCCAATACTTTATGTGAATGATTTATTATCTATTGGTACATTCATTGTTACGATTATTCACCTTTATTTACCACTAAGGAAATCCTATTCACTGCAATTCCACAGTTTAAAGATACTGGCTTAATCATCTCTAAGAGTTTTTTAAATAAAACTTCTAACTTCAAACTCGGTGGAAAGGAAAAAATATATCCATAGAGACACAAAGATATAAATGTATAGGATTCAGCCGGCGAGAGAATGAGATAGAACACATTAGACGTTCTCGGTCACCTCTTTGCGCGACCCTTCGTAGCATCCTCACTATAGTCTTCTAAAAATTGTTTATATGTATGCTCCTGTGTAGTGGGATAGTCAGTATATCTATATTTATATCTTGCTCTAGGTCCGAGTCTTCTACGTTTATGTTAAAGCTAAAAAGAATCGTGAATACTTGTTGAATAATTATTTCCATTAAAATATTGAATAATTTTTAAGATCGATGAAAAATAAAAAACCTTATATTTATCCTATAACTCCTGATTCTCTATTTTATTAATTGACTATATCTGTCTCAGTCTCTCATAGCCTACCGCTGATTAAAAACACTTATTGAAGAGTATTGAAAATGATAACATTTGAATTGTTTTCAGTAATTCTAATTCTTTTTTATGTACTTATATATATACAGCTTGTTGGGAAGTAGTTACTGTCGCCCATGGACTTCTGCAACATAAAAGGAGTTTAAGATGCGTTGCCAGCCTTGGTTGTTGAAGAAGGAGGAAAAGGTGAGAAAAATGAGATGGCAAGAAAGCGTGGCAACAGAGAGAAGGCTCTCACTTGTCGGACTAAAAGTACCATTAAAGATTACTTCACGCCGAACTTCTATGAGAGGGTAGTACCTCCCCGGTCGTCCTAGCCATTGTTTGGTCTGTAGTAACAGGATCACAGATAGGTTCTACCACATTATGTAGCATTGATTTCCTTCGTATAGAAACCTCCAGCGACATTAAATTCCGGAATGACTTAGCTGACAAAAACAAGTTCTCCTCATTGAATCTTGGAGTGCTGAATACTGCAAGACTGTAGTGCTTCACATGGAGCAAAACATATATAAAAGGCCCATGTCTAGGTGGAATACTGCTCTCACCCTTGGTCTTTTGTATTTGCATGCCATTTTGGACCTGTACCTCAACTGGTATAAAAAATATTATTTGGATTAATTTTATAACCTTCAAACAAACAAAACCTTTTTAAAGCAACACTTCAATAGAAATATAATTTAGCACACATTAAAGTTATAATATTTCAAAAGGAGTAACTCAAGCTCAACTAAAAGTTTTATTTACGAAGTTACTGCATCGAAAAATAACAATAATAAATACATTTAACCAAACTTGTTAACTGTATGGTAATTCTTATGTCATTACCAATATTTCTGTTCTTTTGGCAATTTATAGACCAACCCTTCTAAAAGAAATTCAATTTATATGGCTGTAAATTATTTATATCTTTATTTATTAACAAAAAACCCGAATGGTACATGTTTATATAAGAAAACTTTTGTTAATATTGATCTTTGACGTTGTGATAAGACTAAACCAACATAGCATATAAACAATGCTTACACAACATAACAATACAATATCCGTTAATATGATATGTCAACAACGATTAATTATTCATATCTTTAACCTCCGACTTATATTTTTTTTTCTCAAACAACGACATAAGAAAGGTTTTTTTATCATCTGTTCATTTATTCAACGAAATGCGAAAGTCACGTTTTTATAAACACATTTTCATTACAGGCTTAACGTCGCACACAAAACCTGGACACTTTTCCCTTTTAAGCAATCCATATTAACAGACACATTCAGGTTAAGAGGTTTTTTAAATAGCCATTGCCGGACATGAATCCACAATTCCTTTTAACAAAATTTCTCTTATGTAAGTCGGACCGACCATTCTTTTATCTAATAACAAACCTTTAATAGTATATCATATAATGAAACAAAAACATTTACTGTATGACTTCTTTAATCCCATATGGTTAGAAAATAATAGCATTATATATTACTATATATATATAAATATACTTATTTAACTAAGGCTGTTATCTTATCTCATTTTATCCTTTTTAGTTAAACTAAAATAAGAAATTGGATACCTTACACAAATGAATGTCGATTTATAACCAGGGAGGATTTACGTTCACCAAGTTACTTAATCATCTTATTATTTGCTAACCTTTTCGTCACGTCCGACACATTTATTACTACGTGACAAAAGAAAACTTGTAAACATATTTTATTTCTGTAAATGAATATTTATTCTATATATAATACATATATTTAAAATCTACACATCATATTTTTTTCTCTATTTTTGAAAAAAATATAAATAGACTTTATTAAAAGAAGTCCAAATTTATTTTAATATTATAAAAAGCTAACAATTAAACACCGCGTTACATACAAAAAACAAACAAACAAGAATCTTTCATCAAATATAATATTAGCTATATTTTATCAAAGCTATATAATATATTGGTTAAAAAAACATTCTCATATTTATGAAAAACGCTAAATAATTATATCTTGTTCAACACGGATCTAAGAAAAGGTAAATGACTATTACCCCAAAGTTTCTGATATCCCTAAAAGGTAGGTTAATGGGGTTAGTCCGACGACATGCCTGGAATAACTTTAAGCCCAGGAATATCTTTACTTGTTAAATTCAGTAAATCAATGAAAATATATCAAAAAGCTGTTTAATTTCTCTAAATACTTATTAATTTAACTTCCTTCCTTGAAAATGTAAATCAAATCTCTAAATATTTATGACTTTTGAAGATGTAAGCCAAGAAATTGTTTTCATGAAAGATAATAATTTTACCGTAAACTAAAAGGCCGAGAAATGTTTTCAAAGGCAAGTTTCTGACGCGGTGCAATAAATTAAGCCATGTAAGCTTCATATTTATTTATATATGTAAGCGTTTATTACATAAAATATACATGTTGAAGATCCATATTTCATAATAAGATTTTTTTTTATTTGCACAGTCTTTCAGAACGTCTTTGGAAAAAAAAAACAAAAAGTCTTTAATCAACATAATTTTTATAATAAGGTTATAAAAATTTCGATATAGTGTTTATTAACTACCTACATATAATATCGTTTGAACACGATTATTATAGCACGGAGAAGTTTGGCAGTGTATATCCTATTGATTTGTGTTCCCCAATGCACGACTTAATCAAAAGTTATCCTAAATTTGGAGCTTGAACATTACTGAGATTACAGACAACCTAACTGAATGTTACTCTATAACTATAAATCCACCATCAAAAATATTCAAAAACTATTCAAATAAAATCATTGCTAAGAACGCTTGTGTTGCTAGAATATGTGCTGCTGTGAACTACAGCACCGTTCTCACAATATGAGGTGATTAAAATTTGTTTTATTAATAATAGATCCTAAAAACTTTTTTTAGTAACTCAAATAAGTATATTTCAATTCATATAAAAATACTTTAATGTTTGTAGAAATAATGAAGCGTTTTATACAATATAAGTTTGTATGATATTGAGAATTGATTTTAGAATAAATAAATTTAATATGTCCTTATGTTGGTTTGTAATTGCAGGCAGCTCTAGTAAAACTACAGATCTGATTATTTTATATATATTTTAATTGCTGCAAACGGAGACTTTACGAGTAGGTTACGACATCCGTTTTCAGCTTATATGTGGCTAAGTGAGGCAAATAGTATTGGTAGCCTTACTGTAGTAGCTAACAGTTTTTTTTTAACCTTATAGCTCTAAGAAACCTATTTTCAGTCCCAAAAAGAAAAGTACCAAGACACAACCAGGTAGGTGTCATGAATAATTCTCTATATATTTGTATAATACTAGTTTAAAATATAAATAATAGTAGAATATCATTAAGACAACAAAATACAAATTAACAAAAAGTTATGCAAGCAATCGTCCTCAAAACAGTTAAGTATATCGTATAACGTAATATGGACGTTTCTTCTATTAATTACTATTAATTAAGGAACCTTTGTTACAGGATAGATTTACAAGTTAAAGGAAGCATTAAGATTTAAGAAAGAAGCAGACACTGATGTTATATTTTATACATTAATGGATTTAGGAAAGATAACTAAATAGTAGGTAAGTTGTTCTTTTTAGGATTTGTCATAAATTTGTTATAATATTACCACTATATTATTATGTTTTATTTATTATTTGGATAATTTTCTTTTTATAGTCACAATTCCTTTACTCTCTCTTGCTACATCTTTACTTACTATCAAATGGAATATAGCCAAGGACAATTCAGGTCTTATTAAAAACAAACAACGATACAAAAAAAATAACAAAGGTAAATTAAATTAGTTTAGTAATAAGTAGGTATTAGATTTTTATACGTCTTTAAGTAAATTTAAGTTCTTACTATTTATTTGTGAAAGGAAGATTTTTTGGGTTATAAATAAAAAAGATAATAATGTGAAACTGTAAACAATATCAATATTTAAAAATAAGGAAATTACTCGTTAGTTATCTGAGAAATCTAAAATTAAAATAATTTTATTGCTTCTTGCTAACTCTCCAAACAATTTTTGGCATCGAGATCTAAGATTTTCGCGAGTTTTATTCATTTAAATGAAACTAATATTTTTCGGATAAACTACGCGTGATTTATTTTTGTAAAAAACTACAGATTCCCGACGTTTTGGTTACTTTTCAGCAACCGTGATCACGGGCGGGACATCTCGTCTGCCGCGTAGTTTATTCGAAAAATATTAGTTTCATATAAATGAATTTTTAGTATCATTTTCATTCAGATTTATCTCGTCAAATAGATCTGAAGTCCTAGGACTCTATTTAAAAACCTCTGAATATGATAGCATCAACTATAACAATATGCTTTTGAATTTGGTTAGAAGAAACCGAAATTTTAATTAGTTACAGTTTACATATCCTTTTATTACTTAAGTATTTAGAAATGTCTAACTAATCACGAGAACCAAAACTAAATACTTTATTGCTGGTTAACATAAATATGTAAATGGTTGTTTAAATTTTTTTATATATCCCAAAGTAGACTACGAAAACATTATAGAACTTTACTCCGTAATCTTCACAATTTTATAAAATAATTTTAGTTTTTTAGTTCTGTCAATTTATTATACAGGTTTACTACCTTTGATATATATTTATACATATACATTAAAACTTAAATACTTGCTCATTACTAATATTATACCTATATCTTTCCATGAGAAACTCGAAACTCGAGCCTTAATTCTGGTTAGCAATTTCAGCATAAGAATGTCAATAATACTCGTTTATTACTATCTCATTTATTACTTAAGGTTAAATTCAATCGTTTTTGAAATCTACGTTCTCAAATTATGTACAATAATAAAAATCATTAAATTAACTTATAATTAATAGTTTTAATAGATTAAAAATTACTATTTAAGATCTTAGAAAGAATTTCGTAATAAATTAAAGACAAATGTCATCTTGAAAATCAATTTACAATGTTGATACAACAGCGAAGATTACCTTTTATTTAATTTTCATTAATATTGGAGTACAGCATAACTGACTTAATTTTATTATAGTGGTGTATTTATTTTAAAAAACTATTCCATTTTGAATGAACAAACTCTATGTTTTATAAAAGCAATATTACACATTCCAAACTTAATAATCTGTGTGTTATATCTGTTTAACAATCACATAACTAGTAGATAACAATAAAAATAAAAGTTTTTTTAGCTTAAAAGCAAAGGAAATAAACTGATTGATTATATTCACCATTTATCTCATAATACTTATGAATAAAAAATCTTTTGATTTGTGGGTGGACGACAAGATTAAATGGAATAATATATGAGACAAGATCGTTTATTTTTTACATGTTTTATTTATGTTTGAATAGAACTTAACCATAAGAATGTTATATTTTCGATCTCATTCCGAACCTTTGAAATAAAATGTTTGAGTCAGGACAAACAAAATTAAAAATTTTGATGACAGAAACATTTTATACGTTTGAAAATAAACTGTTTGTTCCAAATCCCTTAGACAAATATTGCCTCCAGGTATATTTTACCACTACCGAACATAAAAGTAATTTATTTAATTACAAGATTATTGTATTAGTCTTACTGTGTGTTTTTGACCTCCTCGTGTTAAAGTGAAATGTGAAAGTAGCAGAACTAAGTAATAAATATAAGGTGGGAGAGCCTAGCTGTATCAAGTTACTATATCTCAAACATGGACCACCGGAGAAGTACCACCCTCTCACAGAACATCGGCATGAAGTAGTCCTTATTCGTAAGATGAGTGCGCGAGCCGGTTGCCCTTTCCTTCTCTCACTTTCCTCTCCCTCTTCTGCATCCGAACTCGGCTATGCATCCGCAACATCTCTTGCAGTGCAAATCTCCATGGGCGACGTTCACTACCTTCTGTCAAATAGGCCGTCTGCTTGTTTGCAACCTTTGATATAAAAAAAATAGGACCCACAGACTAAGCAGCTTCATGTATATAATTACAATATTTCATTATGTATTAAAAATCCCGCGTATAAACAAACCATACAGGACAAAAGTAATTTGCATTTGTAAAGCTTAACATAAGCCACAATATTTTACAATGTCACTTGGATGACAACCTTGTGAGAAGGTTAGTAATAGTATGTATACGTAATCCGTTGGGGCAACTTTATTATAATGTATAACTTAAATCTAGGACAAGTTTATTCTTTGTTTATTACTTATGAGAGTAAAACTATTGTTTATTAAAGATACTTATACAGAATATTATTTTAATATTTTTAATAAACTTTAAAATAATTTAATTAAGCCTTAAGAAATTACGTTATTGCCATTTAACTATCACAAGTCTCTGTGATAATGTGTCAGGCTATTAACTAATATTCTAAAAGTACATTTAGAAATATCTGACTAATTAAAAGTCATATAAATTGAAATATAATATTTACATAAGAATAAAACTGAAATGAACCATTATAACGAAACGTTTTTTATTAAAAGAAATATGATAACTATTCGATATTAATACGTACATTTTTAATGAATACAACCTGAGAAGATAAAGAATATTTAGCGGTAAAAAGTTATTATTTCCATCTGCCTTTATAATTTTTTATATATTTCAATAACCTTACAATATTTTTTTACTAATTCTTTTTTTGTAAATTATCACTTTTTTATATTAAATTAGGCAGTTTGATAATAAAAATTTGTCCTTTTCCATGACATCACATAAAATTGAAAAAAGATATTTCTGTACTCGACTTCAATAAAAAGTTTGATAGTCGAATTACGGCTGGAAGGAATGCTAGGTTTACTTAAAAGGTTAAGTTTGATTGTTTGATGAAAGAAGATTTTTAAAAACGTACTTATGTAGGTTTACGTACAGAATATATTAAAGATTTCCATTTCTATTGCCATTTTACCGTTAGATTGTCATTTTCTTATATAATATTCGCGATTATACGTGGGTAACACTGAAAATGCTTAGAACGGGCCAGTTAGAAACTTTGATTATGAAAATTTTTTTTGGATTTCAATTTTAGAACTCTTTGGTAACCTAATGTAGTAAATTGCATTCGTTTGTAATTTATTTCTGTGGATTGGCGGCAAGTTGAAAACTTTCGTTACAAGTGAAAATGTACCTAACGCGAGAAAGTTTTCGATCAATGATTTATTATGACTTTCATTGAGGCGTTACTCAACAACAAAGCTATGATAGGCTGAAATTAGCATTTCTTAATGAAGCCCCACCTTGTGCCACTATTTACAATAGGTTTAACGAGTTTAAGCGTGGACGTAGCAATCTCAATGATGATCCGCGTGGGGGATGTCCTTTAACAGCGACTACTGAAGATAGCATCAGGAAGCTCTGTACCAGATGGATTCCCCATACTTTAACCGACTACCAGAAACACTTTCGCTTGAAAACGTTAGATAAGGCGGTGACTCAAATGCTGTATTTGAAATCGTCACGGGTGTTGAAAGCTGGATATATTGCTGCAAACCCGAAACCAAAAGACAATGAATAAGGTTTCTATTTATTCCGAATAATTAAAGATAAAATTCAAGGTATTCGCTTTACGAGCCCTGAACATGCGGAGAAAGCGTATGAAAATACCTTAGAAGAGATCTCTAAGAAAGAATGGGTCAACTGCTTTTCACAGTGGTTCCATCGAATGCGACAATATGTTGAGAGAAACGGAAATTACTTACAAAAACAATAAAAGCATTGGCAACTTTCTACATGAAGCCATTTTTCATTATCTCAATATTTTCAGTGTTACCTAGGAATTAAGCAATTAATGTTAATTAACTATTTCTGTTTTTATTTTACTGAATCAAAGAATCTTAAAGATTTTTGTACCACGTTTTTTATAATTAAATGATATGAACAAATAAAATGACCCTATTTTTTTCTTCAAGCGATGGCTTTAATTCTTTAAGGCTTACTTACTTATTAAAAATATTTAGCTGAAGGCATCATATAATATAAAATTTAGCACAATCAACTATACTAATTTCTCACAGGTTCCTGATCCTTAAATATGATTTAATTCCTCGTCTAATGATCTTTAAAACATTTATGTAATGTACGATTTCTTCAACGATATATTTAATTGTTTGAAAATATTAATTTAAAATCACTTAAATGTAAAGTAGGAAAAATAAATATATATTTATTTTATTTTATTTTTTTTACAACCATATTATGAAATTTCGATAACAGTGAGTCTATAAAGCCAGACATGGTTTTCTATACAAAAAATGTTGTTAACTATAAGTATATTCGCAACAAATATGAACAAAAATTTAAAAAAAATGTGAAAAATAACATTTTAAAATCATAAAGAACAAAGTTTTCACTGTAACACAGATTGAAACATTGTTCGTAACTTGTACAAGCCATAAATGTCAAAACGTGTTCTAGATGAACTGTCGGGCTTGCAATAGAAAAATCTATAATTTTTTTTTATTTTCGTTTTCTTTATGATTTATTCTTTCAAGAGTAATTGAAAACTTGGACTAATTTTAACAAATGGACACTTTAAATGCACTTTTAAAATCTTATCAAAGAATTGCTTTAAAATATTCCATCTATTTATATTTTTTATATATTATGCTATAACAATAAAAAAATAGTAGAAAATTATTCAATATAATATGTTAAACTTGTTTGAAAAGAACTCATTAATACAGAGATTTGACAAGAGTTAGATCATTCATAATCGTGATACGAAATTCATTAAAAATAATAAGTAAAAAATATTTGTGCCACCGAATTTTTTTTTTCGGTAAACACCCGCTAACAGACAAGAATTCGCATCGAAACTATAGTACTTGTATAGTATTATTTCGAGCAGTAACTTTGATACAGAAATGAAGGGTGTTTGAAGAGAATTGTGAACCGTAAAACTTATATAGTGACGTATTGTAGTGTATAATTTTTAAATGACTGGTCAATAAATAAAGTTAGAGTTTGGAGTGTCCTAAAGATACAAAAAGCAATCTTCTTATATATTTATCTTTATCAAAACCTGGAATATCAAAACTTTAGTACACGACTCTCCAAAATTTGTAATAACTAACATACGTTGTAGGTCTTTGAAGACTCAAAACCCGGGTTATTACCTTACCCCTCATCGAATCTCAACATGAAATTTGAATATTGTTGATAAAACTTTGATGAATCCGCGCCAGTTAACATAAAAAAAAAATATTATCATAAATAACCACTTACATTTGGCCACTTATAAGTAACAAAATATGCATCATTAGAGTTTTTCATAGAATAATAGGATTATAGTGGTCAAATCTTTATTAAATCTAAGTATCTAATTTTAAGCTAAGTTTAGAATCTTATGTTTCTAATCAAAGAGAAGAAATAAAATAATTATTATTATATATATATTTTTTTTATATATTATAGTATAATATAGCAACAACATTGACATTTGGGTTTATATACCGGTATAGTTAAAAGATTCGTTGCGTAATGTGCTGTTTTATTTTAATGGACCATCGTTTTTGGTGCGTAAGGGCCTTCATGCAAAAATAATTACTGAATAGGAAATGAGATACTGAATAAACATTCCCATAATAACTGAATGTAAGACATATCTTAGTGTAATAGCTTCTAAAAACATTTTAAATATTGCGACCGCAATTTTTTCCTGCTAGAGTTTTGATAAGATATAAATTTAAATTTTATTGCCCTCAGGATATTCGTCAAATATACCAATATTAACTGCAAATGCATTCAATAAATCCTTTCCCTTATAAATCTTTTTATTTATAAGGGAAAGGATTTAAATACATTAAAACATATATGTAGGTATTGCAAGTCGTCACTGTTTGTTGAGTTTTTTAGCAAAATATTTTATTAACGAAAATCCAATTGTTTTGTACAGTATTCTTAATATTGAACACTTTTTCTTTGTATTTATAACATTTAAGGTATCCTGTTTTGAAAGTATATTTTACTCTTGACATTTTGATACCCGTTATAACTTAAATTCACAAAAATATCCTTGAATTATTTGGATAGTTATACCTTTATGTCAAATATAGATTCCAAAATACAAAATCTGCTACTATGAATCAACTACGACACTGAAATAGTCCTGTACTATTTTGAACGCCCTAATAAAAGTAAAAAGAAAAGTTATAAATCCAAAGTAAATTTAATTAATTTTGTTCTATCATAAAAAAATGGTATCACACGACATAGGTCGTTTTCCAAACTGAGACTTCATTCCCAAAAATAAAATAAAAACAACAATATAAAAATCAACAATATTTTTTGTTTATTTAGGGTCGAGATAGGCTTTAATTCAAACATGCTTCCTTTGTTTTTTCGGTAAAAATATACGATTATAAACTAATCACGATATTTAAAAAAAAACGAACTACTCGGGTTTTATTAACAAGTTTTGAGGATTACTTTAAGCCTTATTTGATTTACAAAAATCTTGAAGCGTTCCATAGGACGTATGAATGATGTGCAAACACATTTTCTATGTCATATCAAGATAAATATCTTAACGGATAACATACATCTTTCCTTACTTAAGGAATCTTGTAATATTTGATATAAATATTAATCTTCATGTATTAAACCTTTTCACATTAACCCTAAGAAAATCTAATGCATTATGAGTATAACTGAAATATTTTTAACATCTCTATGTATGAATATTCATAAATCTTAAATTTTTACTGTATGTACATAGCGTACCATATTTTAACTTTTTAATAGTTGAAATTTTTTTATGAGACATGTTTCCCATAGGCCAAAAACTTTATACGCAAGTTCTATTTTGAATTTAACCCAAATCTTTTCAATTTAATGAAGTACCTGATTTAACGATGCTTAACTAAATCAAAATGATTCATCTTTTCTAATAATACTTAAAACTGAAATAATAATTTCTCGGAAATGTTTAAAGAAAGGTCAAGAGCTATAAGGACTTACTACGTAAAATTTATTTTGCTTAAGCAAAAGTCAGAATTGCTTAAAAAATAATAAAAAACTATTTAATTTCAATATCACATTAGAGGTCCATCTCGAGAACATTTCAAGGAAGATCTAGTTCATTAAACCAACGAACCATCAGTTAAATTGAAATATAAAAGTAAGCAATATTTACATCATACAGGATGTTATGCAATGAGGCGATAACGAAACTCCAAGCCCCTTTTTAAATATTGGTTTAGTAGCATATGTTTTCCATGTTCATCCTTGTTGTGCAGAATATGAAATTGCTTTTATTATTGATCAGCATCTTATGGCCCAAAAGATATTTTTTTTAAACATTGAATTATGTATTTGTTTATTTCACGAAAGGGCAAGCGAACAGCCAGCCAACCTGATGAGAAGTAGTCACAGTCGCTCATGGTAGTCTCTGGAAAAACCTTGGATGGAAGATCGTCCTACATTCTGCATGTGCGTGGAAAAAATTACCTCGACGCATGGTCAGTGTTCCAACTGAATACATCTAGGTAATGTGGATGAAATCCTACCCTACACGATGTACTACGATACACATAATAGGCCACATTATTATAATTGTATTTGTAAATTTCTTAAAGTTGTGTTATTCTACGGTTATGATATGTTTAACTTTATTTTTTTAATACGTAATACACACATACATATATATATATATATTTGGTAATGCAAATAATTAAAATATTATTCCATTCAAAATTATCGAAGACTTTAGGTAATCTGGATAGAATCCTTGCCAGGTTGCGGGATCTTTAATGACAAACAGGTTAAAATCAGTCCTAATCAACAGACTGTTGGAAACTTTTCACGACATATGGGCAGTGTGAATATATATTTTATATCAAAACATTTTTAAGACACACAAACACACGTATTCAAACTTAATTATGTATGAAGAATGAGACATAACACAACAGCTATCCTTAGAAACTGAGCATAATTTGATCCAAAAATATAACAGTAAAGCAAGCTTAATAAATTCTAGTAATATTTTATGCAACCCCCGAATTTCTTTGGCCCAGGTAACAACTGTTAACAATAAATAACAATATTAAGTAAAATATTTAGTAACCTTTTTATTAATATAAATATCAATATTAATTTAATAAATAAACCATAAAAGGAAATAAAAAAAAGCTTTCGTAACTCTATCATCATTTCGCACAGGATGTTTTAATATTTTGAGTTTTTCCAAATTAAACTTTGTACATATTTTTTTTATTGTTCATTTTGTTGTTGTAATTATAAATATTATAGTTTTACTTCATTGACTAATGAAAGTGTTCTTTAAACGATTTATATATACATGTTTATATATTATTTTAATACATTGCATCGTCATTGTATTTAATTACAGAAACTTTATTATTTATATGATATATAAGGTCCTGACTACATGAAGAGAATGAGTAATTAATATATGCCATTAACGTTTCCTTTTAGTGTGAACAAGCATTTTCTTCGTTTGAAGAGGGTTGTTATAATTTTCTGTGATAATTTTATTAATTTACGTAAGTATAATGCGTCTGTGCAATATAAAGCAGTTTATATCTCAATATGTACTAAGTATAAAACTATGTCATTTCAACTTTGATATTGAATTCAGAACTGATATTGTTTATCTTTGTAGAGTGGGGTCCGTCAAGAGATTCAGATGTTTGTTACATATAGGCCGAGGATAATACATACACGTGCAACTAGCATTGAATAAGGACATATGTATATGTCACATCCGTAGCGCCTTTAAGATTTCTCTGGCAAATTGTGCAAAAACATGATTGCTATCCACCGTTTCAAGGACTTTTTGGTCGCTCCTACAGACAGCAAAATCGTGAAAATAATATCACTTCACAAGCTGACGTCTCTCTATAACGCGTATCACCTTCAATATATTAAATTTGTATTTCCTTTTGGTGTTAAACTGAAATCATGATTAAAAGTAAAATATTATGCTTATATAAATATTTCTATTTTGTGGTGCTTTAATTAGTATTTATATATTCTTAAAAACAAGGTAAGAATTGACTTTTTAAAAAATAACATTCGATACAATTCCACCGCTAATTTATTAAATTTACACAAAAATAAAAACAATTCTAAATGAATAACTTTCAACTATCTTGATTTAAACTAATCGTTAAATGAAATCCGAATATAACACTATCGAAAGATTTAAACACACTTCTAAAATCTACTAACGACTAAACTATCACACCAACGCGCGTTACGAACGAAAAAGAGCCCTGATGTCCTCTGACAACTGCTTATCTGTCGTTTGAGTCTCTCCTACCCTCTTATATTCCTACACGGCCTTTCCTGACATGAGCACGTCCCCGGGCTCCTTTGTGTTTAACTTTCTTGACGTCCAAAACGTAGTATTAGCACCAAGGGCAGGAAATTCTTTTCATTCGCACTAGACGTATTCAGTTTTGAATGTCTTGACATTCCAGACGGGCTTGGTTGCGGCTCAGTCCCCTCCACAGGCAGGTCAACCTCCGGAGGCAAGTTGGCGTCATGACACAACTCTTCTCCCTCATTGTCTACATCTGAAATTGAGAAATATAACGGCAGAAATCTTTTCGATTTTTGATTTAACTCAACAGTAACATCATGGTTAACGTCAATGTAAAGTGAGCTAAACAAACATAGCCCACACAAAGTGGTTGTAAAACATCCCAATAACCAACCACTTGGGGCGGGACTTGTCGGAAGATCGCCCCCTCACACCTCGTCAGAGACCCACAAGGAATTGCTTGAGGCATGACTTGGTGTGTGTGTGAAGGTTATTATAAAAACATGTTCCAAAACATACCATCTGATACAGGCAATGTTGGCCGACCAACATCCCATAAATAAACTCATGATCTTTTACAACCACAGCTCGATAAACAACTCACTATCAAAGTCAAGCTTCCGAACATACTAAATTAATTCCTAACCAAGAGACTAGATTCTCGGGATAACGTATCCGATGCACTCCAAGATAAACAATTATCCCAACCTAAGCGTCCCCTCCGGGATAACCGGCCCGATGCACTCCAAGGCAATCGGTTATCCCAGACACAACACCACTTCTAGAACAACCGGGCCCGATGCACTCCAAGGCAAACGGTTGTCCCAGGCACAGCGCCACTTCTGGCATAGCCTGTCCGATGCACTCCAAGACAGCTATCCCAGACCCAGAGATCTAACCTCTAATACAGCGTGTCCGATACACTCCAAGACAAACGCTCACATCGTAACAAGTAACTCATGTCTTCTCGCTTTAACCCCAATACATTTAGAGATTTGTGTCAAAACAAAATTAAAATAAAAAACACAATGGGATTAAGTTTCAATAAAATCTCAAAATGAGTTTTAGTCAAAATTTCAGGCAGAATAAGGCAAATACCTCACCATCAAAGAAAGCAGAACACACATCGGGAGTCCATTCTCCCTTCCACGGGACCATATATTCCGCAGCTGCTCGAGTCGATTTGCCGTATGAGCCAGCTAACATCTGCAGCTCATATCGGCAGTGTAATAGTGTCTTCATAACCCGGTGTGGTCCCCGCATACATGAGTCCAGCTTCCTTGTTGACTGAGCCACCTTGCTAACAAAAACTAAGGAATGTAGTTCAAAAAAGTGAGCCGGTTTACGTCTCTAGTTAGCATAGGCATCTTGACGAGCTTAGTTGGCACGAAGGAGTTTAGATGCCCTCTGACGACTCATCTGACGAAGGACTTCTCGATTACCACTTGAGCCTTCAACAGTAACGTCTCGTATCAAACTACGTATGAGCGGTGTGGCAGCTTCAGTACCTATAAGCAGGTTTAAGGCAGAATATTGAGTTGTCTTGCGTTTTGTTATGTTTAGGATCAGCTGTAACCTCAACAAAACAGCTGGCCAAGTCCTTGACCCAATTAAGGAAATCAGTGCTTTGAAACATGCGTCCCCGATCAGTGACAATTAATTTTGGAGTTCCAAAGAGAGACACCATGGTAGTGAAGTGTTGCTTTAGTTCGTCAGTGTCTTGTCGGAACATGGGATACAATAAACAAAATTTTGAAAACGCGTATATAATAATAAGTACATGACGGTGACCGTCAGTTTCTGGTAGGGGGCCCAAGGTGTCCATATGGACTGCCTCAAATGCTACGTCTGGTTTTCTCCCATGAATGAATGAGCCGTGAAAGAGCACGAGCTACCTTTTTATGAGAAAGGCAAACCAAACAGTGGGAAATGTATTTTTTTTTTGCAAATGTTCTCAACCCTGGGAACTAAAAGTGTTTTGTTATCAAGTCTACAGTTTTATCAACCCCTTGATGATCATCTTCGTCGTGAAAAATACACATAAGATAGTCTATGGCCTTTTGGAATATAACAACAAAAATTATGATTTTCACCAATAGGTGAGAGCTTGACTTAAAGGATGTCATAACGACTGGGGTTTAACTGCCCATCCACCAGTTTTTGTTTTAGAGAGTGAGTTTTCTCGTCAGAAGCCTGAGCAACTTGCGCCCAATTTATCGGTCTCTTAATGGTACATAAGTTAACCGGATTGCGGCTAAGATAATCTGCATGGGACAAAAAACAACCTTTTCTATATTCCAGGTTAGAATCGAATTCTTGGAGGTATACCCACCACCGAGCCACCCTTGGCAACAAGTCTTTCTTACGTTGGGTAAGTTTTAACGCGTTACAGTCAGTAACCACGATGAAGTGTGCAACCACAAGATAATGCCTGAAATACTCTAATGCCTTAATCACTGCCAGCGTCTTCAGTTCGTACGAGTGCTACTTCCTCTCAGCCCCCTGAGTGAGTCTACTACAATAAGACAGTACTCGTTTACGATTTCCCTTATGCACTCGCATCATGACGACTCCGTAACCAATCGAGCTCGCACCTGTGTAGTATTTCTATTGGCAGCGTAGGATCCTAAATGGCGAGTACTGGCTCACTTGTAAGACAATCTATAATGTACTCACGAGCGGCTTGTTGTTCAGCTCCCCAATGAAAATTAACTCCCTTTTTAGTAAGTGCCGCTATGCAAGGAACCCTTTGGGCAAACCCAACTATATACCGCCTAAAATAGCTAGCTAACCCCAGAAATTGCCTTACTTGCTTAAGATTTTTTTTGTTTGGCTGAATCAATTAAGGCCCGCACTTTCTGACGACTTGGCCTATCCTGACCTTTACTAATCGTACGACCCAGGTATTCAATAGTGGTAGCTAAAAAAGAGCATTCCTTTATTATTTGCTTTTCAAGCAAATCTGTTATTATGTCACGACCACGGATCGTTTCAGCGTGTGAGAGTTGATATGACCGATTATACACAGGAATGCTGGATTTAAGTTTAATTGACATGCTACCTATGTTTACGGTTGATGTAGCAGTTCCCGTAATCAAGTACCGAGAGAATTCATTAATTATCCTCTTAGTAACCCTCTCTAAATAGTTACCTACCAGAGGTGTATCAATTGTCATCGAAACATCAGACTGAATAATCATCACCATTAATTCATAAAATATGTGCATGATTCGAGCCTAGATAACTTAACGCCCTCACTATTTGATAAACTCCCTGATAACCGTTCGATTTTGGGTCTCTTACTACACAAAGCTTCTTTTTGCCCCAACTGCCCACAGAAAAAGCACCTGATATCACTCAGATTACGTTTACGTGAATACTCCAGAGATCGTCTATCTGTCGTAACGTTTCACAATTCCGAACGCGAGTATAGTTGTCTCGAAACACTAATTGTATTTGGTTTAACATAGATTGAAAAGAATTCGACTAAATCATTCGGAAATAGTTTAGCATTTGTCGCCGTAGCCCTAATATTTGGATCAATGACACTGCGAATAATTATAACCGAAATAAGCTCCTCATCGAGTCCTTGCACTATACGTAAGCAAAGTATCGACCGGCGTACATATTACGCGTACGTTGGATAGTGATCGGAATTCTTAGGCATAACTTCAAACAATATTCCAGCAAAATCTGGTACTTCAGGACATAAAGGTTTGAATTCTTTCTTAGAATTGGTCCAACTACGGTAGCTAGACACCCATTTATTGAGCCAAGATTTCGCATCCCCTAACAAACAATTTCCTATTCGTGAAAGGCATTCTAAATCATTCCAATTGTTTAAAACTTTCGCGCAATCAATTTGTATGCACTAATCGTCAAAATTGTGTAGATTTGGGTCAAAGTTCGAAATATAGTAATACCGAGATTTTTCAGCCGTACTAATTGATCTGATGGCACTAGCAATGCAATCGGTAACACTCGCCTGTACTAATTCCAACGGTATACCCGCGTCGCCTACTTGTCGTGATCGAGCGAGGTCTCGGATCCTGATGATGATAACATTCTGAATGGTAGCTTCACGTCAAGTCACATGCGTCGGAGAAACCAGATGCCCTATCGACGATAATTCACGCATTCTATAGGGTACACGACGATCGGAAACGCAAGATATATCGCGGACGCGCGTTGGTGTCTGCAACTGTCGTGATGACTGCCTATTACAAACGCTACCGGGCGTGAAACCTTTGTAACACAATTCCTCATAGTCGTGTGAATTCACCGACGCGCGGCGCGGCATGGACGAAGCCCTTGATTTCGCCTCTAACGTTTTAAGACGAGACATCATTGCCTCCATATCAAGTCTCAACATGTTATTCTCATCAAAGGATTGCTCACGGGAACTATTACCCTGACTCTAGCTACGATCACGACGAGGATTACTATCAAGACCACTGCGGCTACAATTGCGTTCACGTTCAGACATTTTAGTAACAAAATAAAATAATTAAATAAGTATGATCGCTAGAAATTAACGTATCAACAAACAAACGCAATAAAGGCTTACTCACCGCTTAATCAAAGTAATTAACACAAATTAATATTCTCGATAATAACGTAACACGATATTTAAAATAACTCAGTGTCTAAAAAAAAGTTATAATGAAATATTTAATAAAACACAAAAAAATAATAATGTGTGGGTAAATTGAAATAACAAGGCCTTACCAAACGGGGTTCTCAAGGTACGTATACCACTTCTGATCTTAAAAACAAGGTAAGAATTGACTTTTTAAAAAATAACATTCGATACAATTCCACCGCTAATTTATTAAATTTACACAAAAATAAAAACAATTCTAAATGAATAACTTTCAACTATCTTGATTTAAACTAATCGTTAAATGAAATCCGAATATAACACTATCGAAAGATTTAAACACACTTCTAAAATCTACTAACGACTAAACTATCACACCAACGCGCGTTACGAACGAAAAAGAACCCTGATGTCCTCTGACAACTGCTTATCTGTCGTTTGAGTCTCTCCTACCCTCTTATATTCTTACAATATATATATTAAATTCATATGTTAACTATTATTATTTAAGGCTTGGTTTTACGATTTTGCTGTTTGTTGGAATACTATTAACCTGTTACTTGGTAAATTTATACCATTCATCTTGACATTAAATATAATGTATTGCATATTTTATATATCATGTTTAAATTGCAAATAATAGTGACTTTTATTAAGATACTAGAACTATTCATGTTATGAATATACGAAATTTAAAGATATCTCACAAAAATTTTGATAATTATTAACTTAATGAAATTGCAAATTTAACAGGTTTCTAAAGGTAGGGAGTATATAGTTTTTTTTTTTTAATAATAAAATACGCATAGTAATCCGAAAATATTAGTTTCATCTAACAAAATTATGTTACCAAACCTACTATCACTTTTATGTACCATATTTTTCTAAAGAGATAAGATATACTTAAAAATCAATAATTCACACAGGTCATTACCAACTCTGGACTGGTCATTTGGTGACCCAAACTATGTTTCAGGCTTGAAGAGTAACAAATGTGAATGACAGTTATAAGGTTCTTGATAAACTTCAAAAGTTATACATGAGTACGTTAGCATTAACTTACGAAATACTAAAATCTTCATATCCATCGTACTTAAGAGAACGCTTTAGATTTGATCCGCCCAATTCACATCACTTAAATTTATACTTATTTATTCATAAGCCACATTTTAACAAAAAATTCTGAACACTTCTGAATTCATGGAATTCTCTTTCATTTATGACCTTTATAGACAATACCAGTTTAAAAACTATTAGGTTTAGGCTAAAAACTTATTTACTCTCTAACCATCGTCAATAAACTGAAGAAAATTCTACTTATATGTTAAAAATAGTATGGGAATATGTATGTACATAATTGTATATATGGTCTTTAACAAATTCAACGTCCATTAGTGGCGAAATAATTGTTCCCCGAAAGAGATTTTGATTCCGAAACTGCAGAAAAAAGCAGGAGAAAAATACAAAATTAAAACCTTAAGATAACCTTCTATGCCTACGTTACTCGACATTATGTGAAGTTTTTTTTACATTGACATTTATGGGTTTTTGCTGATCACTTTTCAACACAAGCTATTAATTTCGTCATAATATTAACATATTTGTTTTAAGACAGCCTCGTAGCAGTTAGTTTTGTTATAATAGTAAAAAAAATTAACATGTTCTGTGTTAAAACCACGTCAATATTGAAAACTGTTCGGCTTTTAACGGTTTCATAGGAATACTGGGTCAAATAAATTTAGTTTTCATGCAAAAAGTTACTTTGAACAATAACCTTGTTTAAAGCTTGCAGAAATTATATTAACTGACTGGTATGATGAAAGTGTCATGCAATAAAAACGTCGGGTTTAAATTCCGATGTAAAAAAATACATACGAAAACATAAGTTTAATATGGAATTATATATTTTTCACAAGAACATTATATTATTATTAGTTTTTTTATGTTAATTTAATATTATTTTGTAGTTGCAGCTTTGCCCTTGCGCTTATATATCCAAAAAGGTACATTGAAAAATATATTTTTTTGTTATATTTTGTTGAAACTTATTTATATAACCTTATTGGCTACGTGTTGAATTTTTAATATGCTATTATTTAATTGTAACATATGTAATATTTTTGGCCAGCGAATTCTAATCTTTGGACATCGGAGTTAAGCTTTGACAGAAATGTTCAAACTGTGTAAAAACAAAAGACATGGTAACCCCTGTCCGCGATACCTATATACCTGTAATCTGTGTCACTTGATACATAATACAAATCTTACGATTTGATGACTCAGGAACTACACAGAATTCCGAGTTAAATTCTATTGTATAAGCTATATTATTGTGAAGTTTTGTCAAAATCAATTCAGTGGTTTTTGCGTGAAAGAGCAACAAACATACTTACATACATCGTCACAGACTTACGCATTTATAAAATGAGTGGC
Organism: Danaus plexippus; assembly: GCF_018135715.1. Lineage (NCBI taxonomy): Eukaryota > Metazoa > Arthropoda > Insecta > Lepidoptera > Nymphalidae > Danaus > Danaus plexippus. The sequence goes on along the minus strand of NC_083537.1, from coordinate 4,988,409 downwards.
ATTTTATACTATCAATGTATAAATATCCATAGCATTGTGAGGTATATAACTCGCTATTACTTTATGTATATAAAACCTGAAAATGGACTGTTTGCTGATTAATTTTTGTGCAGACATAAAACCCCTCGGAGGTCCTCCATAAAATATAAATCTCAATTTCAATAGTCTACTCATAAAGATATACATATATAATGTTTTATTAATTCAATTATTTGGTGCAGAAAGTAATTGAATTTTTGTTTCATCTGCTGTTCAATCGAGAAAATACAAAGTGCAAAATTTATATTCTAGACCGAAGCTGACAATCTTTTACATTAAAACATAAGCTGGAACGTAACATGATTTCTACCTTATTAACATTAATGTTGTAGCACTTTACAAAGAAAGTTTTTGATTTAATATTCCCAATATCAGCGCGAGAAATATTAACACGTAGAATATTATTATAATATGAAGGTTATTTTAAAGTACGATAAAATATTTATTCACATATTCACTTATATTACATTTTTTATTTTAATTGTTATTGTAAAGAAACAATAAAAAGCCGGTTAATTATGTGCCATTTAAAGAATTTAAATGAAGCTTGTTAGAATTTTAAATAAATCTTAATAGTTCATTTACTAAGACTTGCTTTAATAAAACACAAGAAAAGACATAAGACAAATTTTAAATAAATATATAATTTATATGGCCCCCAAATATAAGTTTCATTTAATTTCCAGGATTTCTGCTCTATCCCTGTTTATAATTTGATCATTGACTAGATACATATTTCTTTTATTAATTAAGCAAAATTAAAGAGGTGCTAAAAATATTAATGATATACGATTTTGACGTCTTATAATGTTAATGAAAATAGGAACTTCATTACAACAAAGTCCGACATATGTATACTACATCTCTATTTAACAGTCAAAGACAACGAATTGGACGCTTTATTATTATGAAGCTCAAATATTGTAGAACATAGAATACCGTGTATTAGATCAGAATAAGGAAAAATAATGTTTTAATTAAACCGGAGGTTCCAGGAAAACTACGAAACTTACTTATATGTATATTATAATAAAAAATTACATATTAAAACTTATAACCTATACCTAAGACTACATGATTGCCCCGATGTTAGGATAGTAATCCCATTCCATAGCTTGTGTGGTATCAGGAATCTTCTGGTTCACACGGCTTGGTGTTCGTTCTGCGGAGTCAGCGGCGTCACTTGTTATATGATATCTTATCCATACAACGATGTTGCCCTGGCGATGTTCATTTATTTTATAATATGTAGCGCGTACGTAACATGTTTTTAAATATTTATTATAAATTGTATAAAAATAAACAAAGATACGTGTAAAATATTTATTTTCCATTTTTACATGTAATGTCGTATTTGTTACATTGTAGTGTGAGAAAAAAAAAATAAAATCTTATCATTTTTGTTTACAAATCCATGATGGATGAAGTTGATTTGATTGATTTTCTGTAGTTCTCAAGATTTTTTTTTTAGAAAAGGAACAGTACTTATAATTACTACTAGTTATATTAATAACACAATTTTCATTAGTCACGTGTACCATTTCATAGTCAGATTAGTCCTCAAGATTTCAGGTTTATATCATGTTTAAGTTCCTAAGAACAGTAGTAAAGTAAACAACATAGGCTTTAATCGCTTCGAGTTTAATCACAACAACGTTATATATTATAAATCAATAGAGACAAAATCGATAACAGGTTAAATTCTTGCAACAATTTTAAGAATCTGACAATAATAACAAATCGTGGTGAAAGAAAGCAGTCATTCATTCTTCTTTGCATTTATTTATTTACAATTCAAACAAAGTTTTATCAGAATTAGCTGTTTTATGAAATCAAATACAGGAATAATTTATTTTAAAATGGGGAGAAAATGTATATCGTAGAAGTATCGGCTTTTATTTTCTAGCAATATCACTTTCCCCAAATCATTTGTAAGCAACAACAATGTAAAAAAATACAAATAATGCAACATGTAACCAACAAACTATATGGACCATTATTAATTTATATTTTCAGCTTGAAAAAGCAAATAAACTTTAATTTTCGAAGTATTCTTCTACTCACCTAAATCTTCTTACACTTTAATACTTAATCTTTCAATCCAAAAAGTTTTCGTTGCGTCCGATATATTTATTTTATGTTTTTTCGATGCCAAAGCCAGAAAGATAGACTTATGTTGCCAACTTATACCAAACTGAACCTGAAAGGTATATATTTAAAAACATATAAAACATGTCTATACATATTATGTAACAATACATGGTAGTCAAGCGGGTCAATCATCTTTAGTCCTTAACACAAGGCTTGTCTTTGTCTTGAGAACCGAAAATTAAAGAAAGTCTATAACTTGAAAGGCCAAAGTTCAGCTAAAATTTTCATAGCAAATATTATTACTTACAATATTAATACAAAGTTTCTACCTTTACACTTATTAGATCCACATCACAAGTGAAAATATGCCAAAGTCAGTGAAAATATATTTACATAAGAGTAATTTCGTAATGTAACCAAATCTCTAAATATATCACAGGCTAAGTTGAGAAATAGTTGTAATAAAATAGAATAATAACACAGTCTAGTAAGAGACCGAGAAATATAGTCTAAGTTGAATTTCAGGTACACTAGAATAAATCTAGCCACATGAACATAATAACTGTAAATATTGGGTTCAGTTTTGACAATTATTAAAGATAAAATGATTAATTTTGCAAAATAAATTAAATAACGCAACCTATTATTACAAATTTATACCTACAAACACAATAACATAATACATTTATAACTTTTAATCATTTGAGAAACTCATTTCAGAAAACTATTGGATAACGCCTAATTTTATTTTCAAAATTTGAATTTTAAAATTCATAGTAATCTTTTAATAAAACTTCCGATATTAATTTTTTATTTTTAATACATCATATCCAACATACGAGATCATCAATCCTTAGCCCCTATATTTGACATGGTCTGTCTTGTTGACTTGTATTCTCCCATATTCAACTTAATCAAAGCTTATCCTAAATTCGGAGCTTGAACATTACTGAAATTACACTCAACCTTACTGAATACTAAGCTATAGCTGTAAGACCACCAATAGCAATAAACCAAAGTTATTCGACTGAAATAATTGTCTGTAACATTTGCCTGACTAAGTACAGACTGTGCTGTCTATTGAATTAAAAGGATTCCAATACACATTGTTTTTACAAAGAACTAAATACGCCAATCACATTAAACGATGAGATTTATAAATATTTATTGACTTTTAGAAAGTTTTGTCTATAGGTACAATATACCTGTTGAATGTGCTAATTAACTAAACGCCTTCCATACAAAACAGTCTTATTAAGTTGAATGGATTAATAGGAGACGAAATAAATATGTAGTAGAAAAGGAAAATAAATAATACTATTTCCAGTAAAAGAAACAAAAAATAAAGCTGATGAACTATATTCATGATAAATCTTCTAAGACTTATGAATGAAACATCGTATTATGCTTGAGTTTTAGGTTGATAACAAGAGACACTTTCATCTCGTCTGTCTGTGATCACGGCTGCTGTAGAGGAACCGAAACGTTGGGATTATTTTTAGTTTAGTTTCATTTAAATGAGTATACGCGAAAATTTTTGCTGTCATTAAATACATGACGATTTTTTCATTTAATTTTTGGATAATTAATTTAAAATTAAAGTTTTATTTAAATAACAATAAAACCTTTATGCTGTGTATTAAATATCAAGTGTCGGTTGCAGAAAAGTATTTTAGTTATTGCAATATATTAATAAAAACAATATTTTATGTACAATATCCTCAGGATCACACTATATTTTAAACTCCCGATGACAATACAGAAAGTTTAATAAACAATAATATTATTGTATCTAACTATTTAACTGCATGGCATCGTTGTGATAAAGTAAAGGTAAAGTAAATATAATAAAATATTAATGATAAAACTTAACATTTTTACGATCCCAAATTTAAAGTTAAACCGGATATAAAAATATAAAATAAGACAGAAATAACACGAAGGGACAGACGACTAAGAAACCACTTCATAGGATGTATCCTTCTCACTTTATGAACTGTATGCAACAGTTTTATTACAACACAACACTGAAGATTACAATATATTTAGTAATACATATTATGTAGGTATACGTATCCAATTATAACATTGTCAATACCAATCATAACTTAACCAGCTAAAGTTATACCAAAGAGTTACATAGACAGATCATTGTTATTTTGTTTCTTTAGGTACATTTGAAATAGTAAGGATTACAGTGATAACCTGTGTTTTTGTAATTCTTCCGGACACAACCTCTTAGAATGATGCCAACAATGTATGAGTAGTTACACAATTGTTAAGATTAAAAAAATGGTTTGTTTCAATTGTATATAAGAGGCGAATGATATTTGTTAAAGTTAAACTTATGATTAATTTTTCATGTATAAGTTAAAAGTTACAAGTTACTTGTTAAAAGTTTGACGTTCATGTCTGTGTGAGTATGTGTTGTGTGCATGTCTCTATTACTTGATTAAGTGCCTCTCGTTTACCAGTAAACTCATTAAACGGCAATTGCGGTTCATTTAAATTTTAATAAAATTTTGTTTATAATAATTTGATCACCCCATCTATATATTGCATTTTAATATTTTATAGAAATAGTGATTGTTTAAAATTGGCTACAAATAGAGAACTTTTTAAAAAAATATATAAAATAACGTATCAGCACAGATTACAAAGAGAAAAGAAACCTTTTAGGATTCAATAGATTTACCGTGCGGTTGCCGGGTCCATCGCATTGCAAGGAGAGGAGCTACAGCAGTGCCTGGGACTTGCGACCCAGGTGTAGCTTTCTAACCTATCTAAACCGCGTTAAACGCTCACCTCCACCGTCCAAGCCAATTTGAAAAGAACTTACTAGGGCTGCCTTGGAAGTACGTTCCAAGAATGAATTGATATTAGTTCTGGACAGGCCCAGGTCTTTTAGTAGGTTGTAGAGAGATTTATTCGTTATACCTCTCGCTCCCACCTCTACCGCATACAAATCCAAGAAGAATCTTTTTCTAGCGATTTCGTTAGTCAGTTCCTAATATTTATCGACCTTAATGGTATGGTCTTTGGGAATGTTGAAGGAAGGAACAAGGAAGGGTAAGCTCTATTATCACAACGCGCTTTAAAATTCGCAAATACATAAATATGTGTGGTTTGGAGGCCGACGCACAAAAATTCTTTGGGATTTTGTATTGTTTCTCATACGTATACATCATTATAGATCGCTCGTTTGTGGTTATTTCCCTTTGCCCTCTGACTACCGAAAGAATAACCGCTTCACGTATGATCTCCAGAACCCTATTGTGACGATGCAAGTATTAACCAAATCCAGGAATACCTTATATCCCACCAGCAAACGCTTAGCAGTTCCAACGGCCTTCCCACAGTATAGCAAGTTTTTTCGGCACCTTTACCCATCTAACTAAATTAGTATGATCTGGTAGAGTCATTTGGAACGCATTGATATAAAATTTTAATAGTGCTGAAGACCAATCATAATTAAGGTGCGCCATTTTAGTACTAACGGGATGCAAATATCTCCCATGTCTAACCACTCGTTCTGCATCTCGAAACTCTTTGCGTGGTTCTTATATTTAGCATTCTCGTCTTGCCAAATAAAGGACTTTGTGCTCCTATTATAAATAACACATCCTCAAAAACCAAATACTTAACAAATTACTATCCCCTGTTAACTCTGCTATGAATGCTATTGCTCTGAGATATATAATTTTCTGTGTCTGTATATCTAATATAATTATGTCTATTTATTTTGTTACTTCATGACCCCGCTTTACTTAAGTTATTAGTTTGGTTTTTCCCATATTTTAAATTTACTAAAAACAGTTCCCTGCATCTTGATGAAACACCCTTCCTGGTGTTTCAATAAATAATTGGAACAGTTCCAGCCTCCGCGCTTGTTTACATATACAATTGTGAATTTATATATCCAGGAAACGAAAGTGAGAGAGAGAGAGAGAGATCTTCACTGGGATACTGTCTTTACCACCTAAGACTAAATTTCTACGTACCACGACGCGATTTTAAAGTCAAGCACTAACCAGTTACTAAGAAATTATCATTGAGTTGTTTTAATAAATATAGTAAGAAAATTGTTAAATCCTACATAATTATCGCCATCTCCGTAAATACCTCATTCTATTTAAATGAAACCAAAGATCCGAAGCAATAGGTCTTAAAACTGAAAAAAGGTTTTAATTTATATATAATTCACATTAAAAAATTAAGACATTTAAAAAGTATTAGTAATACTGTAAGATGAAAATTAAATGTATAAGATTTCAAAGTACAACTCGATGTCATTTTACTGCCTGATTAACAAACAAAGTACTCGTATTTATGGACGATTATGAAATTATATATCATTGGATATTATCATTCAATCTCCACCTGAATTTACAAATACTTTCATTACAGTATGTAAACATTTATGAATCCATTTTAAAAGTATTTTTGTAAGAAGGGATATAGTAATTTAAACAATATAACCAATACAAACCCACAAAATATTTGTAACATAATTCACTGAAATATTTTTTTAATTCATTTACTTCAACTCTTTAATTTTTTTCTACTTTTTTTTTGGACATATTTAATTTACTGTAACTTATATATAAATTTGTAGGAGTTAATATGCCGTCAAGCGTTTTATGTATAAGGGTAGACGTACTTCATTATCCTTGTTTGTCATAACTCCCAGATAAATAAATATTAATCATGGTTTACACTCTTTAAATCCCCTGACAAAATTCTCATTCCCTGACAAAAAGTATCATATACATTTATTTATTTGGTCAGTATGGCTTCTTTCCTTCAATCCTTTGGGCTTTGTAACATCTTTGGCAATATGTATAATTAACCGATTTTTTAAATAACAAAAATAAAAAAAAAAATTACAACTTAAATTTAAACTAAGAAACAATAGTGATCGAGGTTTTAACATGTATTTAATGTCTCTGAACGATTAGACCTTAATATATATTGTCTACAGCGCTGATATTAATTGAGTATTAATTGGGGTTGCTCGTGCAGCGACGATCTAACAACCTGATGGCTCAGCAAAATCAACGATTGCCCAATGATTAGAGATATAATATTTTAAAACCCTAAAAATTAAAAAACAAAACGGTACCATAACACTTTTAAACATTTTTCTTAACCGGCTGCTGAAACTAAACCTAAACTTTACGACACCTGTCGGGACGGTGCTAGTTTTAAGAAAATTTGGTCTAAATTTTTATTAATAAAAATGAATTTTTATGTTCCAACCTTAACTTAAAAATTAAACTAATCATAAACTTTATAAATTTCGAAAACTTAAAAAAACTATACATAGGAGTCTCTTAAATATTTTATTTGTATGTTATATTTTAATCCAATAGAAAAAAATTCTGCAAAGACTAAATTAATAATAAGTTATAAATGCTTCAGTATAAATTTAACTTTGTATAAATCTCTCAGAACTTTGCTCAGAAACTGTATAGGAGAACAGCACCAAGTAATAAGTAACGGTTGGTTACGTTGATAGGCTCAAACTGGCGTAGGGCCAATATTATCGCTGAACAATGTTCTCTAGATGGTTGGCGTATCGGAGGAGAACAGCTCAACATAGTGCTCTTACACATTACGTTTTCTTTGCAAATATTGTTTTATTTTAAAATTATAGGAAAATATCATTTACATACAGAAATGGGTTATTATAATTCATACGTTGATGACATAAAAACTTTCTAACATAACTGTGAAAAAATTTAAAGCTGCTACGTAAAAAATAATGCCAATGAACGTGAAAAAGGTATATAACACGTGAGTCGAATGATTAATATAAATGAGTCTTAGAAATACCTCAGAAATTCTCTCCCCTTTTGTTTTTATGATACATGAAGTTATTAAATAGTATAATAATATGTATTATAATTCAACGCATGTATGCTAAATAAGCGAACACAAAAGTTGAAATTTGAATTAATATAATAAGCAATCGAAATAATATTTTGTTCGCCTTTTATTTTACTTATTTACATTTGTCTTGTTTCTCGTTTCAACTTTACATTGTAAACCACGTGACAAAGTACATGTTATATGTAATAACATTTTATATAATTGATAAGTTTATGTTAAAAATCTTTTGATTATTTCTTGCATTAACACATGGGAATCGGCAGTAGTTTTTCAGCTTTCAAGTCTGTTTCAGTTTATATTCGTTTACGTTTAATATTAATTTTATGTTTATTTTTTTATCTGGGATGACAACTTCACAATATCAACGGCTGATTTTCAAAGGAACATCCCGGAAGGTTATCTAATGGCATTGTACGTTAAAAACGACCAAGCATGTTTCACTTTTATTACAATTACAATTTTCATGTATTGTTATATTTTTGGTGGACGGATTGATTGCCTTTTAGGTGTATGAAATATACGACATAAAAAAGCGTAACCATTAACAGTGACGCCATTTTACTAACTTTTGAAAATTTTAACCAATTAAAATATAACAAAGACAGAATCATTTTATACATCAACTGAATCCTCATCATCAATATTAAGTATCAATGATTACACAAAAACAGTAACTATTAATATATGGATTAAACTATTAATTTTATATTAGTGGTCATTCATGCAATGATGACAATGATAGACAAATAAATATTAATCTTCTTATTAAAGCTGTAAAAATAATCTTATAATATATAATATATCGTTATGGCTATAGGAAAAAGCTGGATACAGACCAAGAGCTCAGGTGCACATGTATGTGAAAAACCCTATAGAAATAAGATAGTTCTACAGATCATGCCAGAGATAACCTTCGTTTCAAATCGCTCATGCAAAATGTCAATTGTGGCGTCCACGGTGTGGCACCGTCCTGCTGGAACCATAAGTCGTTCAGGTCCATATAGTTTAATTTGAATTTGGTGAACCTCATGTGGGTTTGTTTCGTCCCATATGCGACAATTTTGTTTGTTAACTAAGCCATTCATCCAAAAATGAACCTCGTCGCTAAAGATGATTTTCCGGCCTATATCTGGACCTTCTCCCAAATAATTTAAAGCCCAGTAAGCGAACAAATGGTTTGTCTGTGGTCTTGAACTTAGAGTGCTTGAGTCAGCTGAACTTATACCAGTGTAACTCTAAGTTTCGCCGCAAAATTTGCCAAGTTGGAGGTTGCGAAAGACTAAGTTTTTTTACATGTCGAGGAATTGACTGTCTCGGGTTCTGCTGTACACTTTGACGGACCGCGGCGATATCCCGTGCTGATCTTGCGTTTTTTGAACGTACGGTTGTGGGTAGATCGCTTATCAAACCGGTCCTTTCAAATATGGCTACCAAACGTTGAAGAGTCGACTGTGAAGTGCCACCGCGTCTACTGTAAAAAAAATGCAATGCACGCAACGTTTGCACTAACGAACACTCATTTTGATAATAGTTTTATCATTTGTAAACGCTGTTCAATCGTGTAACCTGCCATGATGATTTCTCATAGGTAACTGAATAATAAACAAAAGATTTAACAAATGTCATCAAGACTAAATGGCCGCTACGGGCCGCCAAAATCTAACCGCCCTTATTGGAAAACACTTTACAAAAAATATAAAAATGCTCGCTTTCCTAAATTTCCACGTCGGAAAATATTGTGTTTTTGTGTTGAAGGGTAGATATATATGTACTTATTAAATTAATTGAAAAAATATGGCTAGCAAATTTTTGTGAAGGGGCGATATTTATTTTAATTAAAATATTTTGATGTTATAAAAAATTAATATAATATTCGGCCTAGTTAATTTAAAAACTTAATAACATTAGAAAGAAGTTATAAAACAGTCAAAATTAGTAAACCAACTCGAGACCGAGAGTGCTTTATGATTAATTTTTAATAAATAAAAAACTTGACTGCTTTGTTGAAAATGTGTATCTTAAATATTTTTTAACTAAATGTATAATATAATAGTTTTTTAACCTGTACGAATGTGAGAATATTGTTAAATTTTGATCGATTAATTAGTTTACGTATATTTATGAATTAAATACAAATTATTTTTCTCTTAACAATATACAATAACAAAAAAAAAAAAATAAAAATTAATAAAAATCTAAGAGAAAAAGGTGATGTAACTGTTCAAATTTTAACAACAGCAGTTCAAAATAATTTTTAAAAATAAGTACAATTAGTGCTTGCTTTTAATATATTTATGACGAAAGTTTTTAAGTCCTCGGTTCATTATTGTAGCTTACAATTGATATGTTTACTTGTTATTACTTCTTTTTGTGACTTAAGCATTTGATTAAAAAAGTAAGGTAAGTAAAGGTATAATGTACTTCAAAATTCTTATACCTACATATACAGCACCCAGGTCCTCGTAGTTTTAGGTTGTTTGTCCTACAACTTGAGTGTAGAGTTAGAAACTTTTTTAGGATTTCATCGAATAATTCCACAAATAATAAACTTAGTTCAACTTATAAGCTTGGTTCTTATACTACATTTTTTCAAAAATTATATGTAATATTTATTAGTAGCACAATAAATGGGAACCATAGAGAACTTCTCTATACGTTAGTTTGATACTTTCCATCTTATAATATATCAACTGAACATCGGACAAAATTTCCTATCAAGATTACTATCTAAAGTAGGGCTTAAGAAACAAAAGACAGCCTTCAAGTATACGATTAAAGTATACGATTAAATCGACTAAGAAAAACTTCAAATAGCAGAAACCTGACAAGTTAATTACTTTTCAATGGAATTCGAAAGAGAAAATATAAGCTTCTATTAATATAAGTCCCTATTCACTGAACAGCTCTATAGATTATCGTAAGGACGTACAAATTTCATTGTGACCTGTATAAAATAAAAGATCCAATTTAAATCGAATTTTTAAATGTTGAAATATACTGATTATTTTTAAATTTTAAAATGGATTTAAGAATCAATTACGAAATAATTTGAAGAAAAAAAAACCTATTTTTAAAAGTAAGAAAGTAGTATTCATTTTAACTTTAAATAAAAAATTTACAAAGAGAGAATATTTAATTATAAAAAAAAATAAAAAAAAATCCAACGTTTAACGTTAACTCAGCAAATTTTAGTATAAATTTAAGAATATACAAATATAAATTGAATTAAAAAGAGATGTTTTACTCCTTCCACAATATCAAAAATGAGAAAAAACTTAATATATAGTTATTGTAAAGTAAATTAAAAACAATTTTTAATTAAATATCCAATAATAATATAGTAACCTAAATACTATCCTTTTCAAAGCTTTGATATACCATTCATAATCGCAACTAAACATTTCTAAGTATTCTCATTACTGATCAAATTCTATCGATTAAAACAAACAGAGAAGAATTTACTATTCAGCCTATTCAAGGTTTATTACTTTCCTTTCTTGTTATCGAAATTAAATTTAATTACAAATTGTCCCTCCATATATTCCAAAAAGTAAATTGAAACGCGATATTCAAATAGTTATTTTATTTTATTAAGTTAACACAAACATTTTTGGAAAACATTATGTAAATTTGAATCTCTAAAAGAGTCAGAAGAAATAAAATTCAATATCCTATTTTAATGTTTATTAAAATCGATATCTCGCAGCTGCCCTTAGAGAAAAAGAGTTTTACACGATAATTGAATTTACCATCGCCATCATTTTTATAATAATCAGATATAAATGGTTTTAAATAATTATTAATGTTCTAAATTTGGAAATTACCAGACAATACTTGACTACCTATCTATAAACATGAGTCTGTGGATCCCGGAAAATACTAAAATAGGATAAATATTACTTTAATAGATGTTTTGAGCTATTTTTAAAAATACGACACTGGAACTCACATTAGGTGTTACAGCCATGATGAGAGAAATCGAACAATTACTTTAAGAAATATATTATTTTTATTATTCATACATTCCATACATTTATGTAAAGAATAAATTTAACATATTTTTACAAATATCTTTCATATCACTGAAGAAGGCTGAAACTACTCTGAAGTGAATTAGTTTTCTCTTAAACGGAAAAGTAATTGATCGCCCAGATCTAATTTATTTTTGGGATAAGATAGAAGCAAAAAAAGATGTACCTGTACCAATTTAATATTTTCCGCCATCGATCTATTTTTGTTGACATAAAAATAATACCTACTACTACTACTGAACAAAATAAAATTTGGTAAAATATCTTATCTGAGCTTCACTTCTTCATTTAAATCCCTAAACATCGAAAATCGGATTTAAATATCAGTTCAAAATTATTAAAACTTTTCAACAAATTTTTATTAAATTATGTAAGGAATAAATTGAGACCATAAAATTATCGTACTATTCCTTTTTATTTTTTCATCAATTTCTTGTTTACTTGCGCTATAGATATATGTTTACTATAAAGAAAAACAATTAGGTACCTTTAAGTGAAATTTAGATCTCAGGAAATTACTTACTTTCGTTACTAAACTTTATATTACTTTAGCAGATTTTAATTTTTATAAATAATTCTAAAGCATTTACTCATACTTAACTTTATATTTTGTATATAAGAAGGAAAAAGTGTTTATAAAAAGTAAACTAGTTTTGGAACATGTTGAAGAAAGAGTCACGCTCGCGAAACATATCCGTATTTTAAAATTTTTTACAAACATCGCCCGGTCATCACCGTTGTATTGATTAAACAAAATATAACGAATAACGCTGCTAATTTCACGCATCACAAACTTAGACGCTTTGAGCAGAAGTTTCCTAATATGACACAAGGGAAGTGATGGCATTTCTGTCCTAAAATCGGAGGACTCATGTAATTTTGGGTGTAAAAACTTTATTATAATATTTGTCCACGTAGTTTTGTAGTTTTCGAGGCTTTCCATACTTTCCAGACTTTTCTGACTGGTAATTGTTAGAGTTTGAATAAAAAAATTATAAACAAAACTTTTTCAAACAAAACAAAAACAAAATGTAAGTACTTAATATCTCGATTATTCTTTTCAGGTCCTAAATCCTAATAATTTCGAGAACAGTGGCTTCATCATTTAAGAAATTTGAAATTCACAGTATGTTAAGCATTTTATTGATATTTAACTTCATATACGTGTTGTGTTTAATAATGAAACAGGATTTCTTGCTTTTTTATAAAATATTTGGATAATTAGGTCAATTTTACTGGAAAAAACATTTAGACAGTATTATCAGTATTAATAGGATTTTATTAATGTCATTTATTTGACAAAGCTATCTCAATGAAAATATGTATAATAAATTTTTATTAAATGCCTTTAATTTATAAGCTCTGGATATTAAGAGTCCTTATCTTTACTTTCAAAGTTGTTCGTGAGCTTCGGCAGTCTTTGTAATATTTGAGAGCGCTGAAAATTATTTTATTAATAGGATTACTAGTTCCAATAACTTATCTTAAGCCTGCAAAAGGGCACAAAGAGGAACTGACAAATAGGAATATAATGTTTTATAGCGATATTTTACATGTAAATCAAAATTTGTTTGTCTTTTCTATATTTACTTGAGTCTTAAATATCTTGTCTTAAAAGAAATAGATAAACACAATATTAAAATAAAACTAGAAAACTCCTTACTTATTCTAAAAAAAAAACATACGACATTTAAATTTTTTCTCATCCTGCTTTCTTTCTTATGCTGAATATTCTGCATCCATAGTTTAATATAAATACGTTGCTTAAAATAGAATTCAAATAGTGAATAGAAATAGAAGTGTTTAGATCAACATTGCTTAAATGTCAAAAACATCCCGCAACTCCTTCCTATCTTCGGACAATCAGACGCACGGTGGGCCTCTATCCTTTCGTTATATGCCTCCTTCTAATCGGAAAGAAGTGATACGTTCCTACTTTGTCCTGCGTACAGCAAAGGATTTGAATAATTTGTCTGTATCTGATTTCTATTCGAATTGGAATTTGAGTATCAACAAGAAAAAGATGAATTGGCTATTATTGAGATACTGTGATCACCAATTAGGGCTTTATTTCAGCCAACCCGCTTGTGGAATGACAGTCAAGCACTATCCAGACAAAATAAAAAATATATAAAATAACTAGAGATAGCATTGCTTGATGTATAGTTATTTTAATTGGATTCATTTAAACTCATTTTATTTTCATTTTTCATCATTATTGAGTGGTTCTTTATTAGTAAAAACAAAAAAACAAATCATGGATTTATCGTAATTATCTAAGAAGAAAACAAAAGATCACCACAATTATATTTTCAATAAAAATATCCTAATGAAGTTAGGGTTAATGTATAAAATACAAGCTTTAAATCGCCCTTTACGTACTATGAGGAAAGCTTAATTGAAACACTGTGATTTTTATATTCATTGCTTGAGTAATCCATAAAACGTTTGTTTTTATTTTCCTATTGAAATATAATTATTTTACTTTATAAGATTACATTATTTTTCTAAGATTATTATTCTCATATATTTAAAGATTTTATCATAGACATTAAAGCAATGAAATCTGCCTAATAAAGGCTAATTTAATTTGGCAAATATTTGTTCCTTTATGTAATAAATTTTATTCAGATTTTTATTGTCTTCATTCAATCTTCAAATTTATCTGAAGATACGAAATTTTGGATATTTTTTAGTCAAAATGAAATAATTTTGAAGAGGCAGTCTCAAAAACTGTTAATCTAGACAGAAATCATATTCGACATATTTATGTTTCACTCCACAATTCACTTTATACTTAGTTAAAGGTAATTCTGTAATCTTTTCCTCTCTTTGAGTCACTCTTGGACACATTATTATATTATAAATAGCTTATAAGCTTCATGTTAACAAACAACTCCTCAATAACTTCCATTGACGGATAGTAAGCATGACGATTTGGTTTAAAAGATAAATTGATTTGGTTCATTGGTTCTTTGGTACGTTAATATAATAAAAAATATTGCTGTCCTGATTTATTGTTATTAACAAAAATTCCATTTCAATCATGGTTTAAAATGGGTACGCTCACATAGATGTAAACAAATCTACTTGGTAAATAAAACCAACAATATTAATCTAAAATCCAATCTTTTTAATTGATTTCGATCTTGTCGATAATTCAAAGCAATCTCTTAGATGTTTTTCTCACAGTTTCGATCGAAATCTTTTCGACTAAATACATCTTACAAATAGGTGCACTTATGAATTTCAATTCAGATTCAAAACTTCCTACGATTTATTTTCAGGCCCATTAATATATAACGCTTTCTCCTTTTGTTCGAGATACTGAAAACCTCTCCATAATTACAATATCCATTCCTTATTTTAAATAAGAAATAGATATTATACGTACTTGTAGTATATCTATGACAGTCTACAGTAATATTATGAATATTATAATCCAAATATAAAAATGTTTTCTAAACACATTTTTCAAATAAGTGGATGTAACTGGTAAGTAAAATTCTTTTATACAAAATCTGTTTTTATCTTAAGAGATAGATGAATTACTTCTACTAGCTTCATAAAAGGTCACCTAAAAATTGTATATTTGACGTCCTTAAATAATATTAATAACTAGGACCAGCCCCGGCTTCGCACGGACTCTTTACAAAAAATATAAAATAGCCTATTTAATTTCGAGAATTATTAAACTTATATTATGATAACTTACAAATGGTACTCTTGATTTAAATGATTTAAAAAGTAATTTACAGATACGCATGTAGGTTATGTAGGCTTGAAAAGGAAGTAATTTATTTTGATAAGACTCAATACCGCATTTATGTAAATAATTTTCCAATAAAAGTGCAGTAGTTTTTCCGTTTATCGCGAACACAGAAACAGACAAACGATGCGGGGCACTTTGTTTTATAATATGTATATTGATAACAACTTGAATTTAAATGATAAGAATTACAATATTAGCACATTAGTTATAATATCAATGAAACAAATTAAAATAATTATAATTATAGCGAAAATCGACACCAACAAATTATACAAGTTGAAATAAAATAATATCCCGAGCATTCAAAATACCGTAAACAAAAGTATAGCGTAATTAATATGTGAAAATTTTATAACAAAAATTAATTAATTTATAATTTTCTATCACAAATTTTTAAGATACTCAAGTGGTTGTAACTGGTAAGTACAATAATTTATTTTTTCCATCAGTTTTGAATGTAAATGTATTCTAATCTTGAGACTACCATGTTCACAACAGAATTTTAAATTACAAAAATGTTACTCGCCTACATTCGTATTACCAAAGACCAATCTGCGAGAGAAAAGAAAACTTCGGAGTTCAAATTACAGACAAAAAAACATTAAGCACACTTTATCAAATATCCATAACTTAAAAATACCCACAAGAAAATCCAAGACTACATACATTTTATTTAAGTCTTTGTATAAAAATTTAGCTACATAAATTAAAAAAAAAAAATTGATAATAATTTTTAAATTGTTATCAAAATTTATATTTCTATTATATGCTCTTCAGTATTCAATAAGGCAGCTCATCTTCTAAATTAACCTCTTCAAATCTTGTTAAAAGTAATTTATTTTCCTGAAATGTTTTGTAAAAGGACGGGGGATGTCAAATTCTATTTAAGGTCGAATTTATAGTCACTTTGTTTTACTTACGGAGACTCGAGTACTCTTTGGTGAGAGTAACAAAAAAAGATGACTTATACAAAGTACGTAAATAATATATTATAGAGCTGTTATACCTATAAATGATTTGTTACACCAAATACGTTTACTTCTATTTTAGAAAACAATAGTATAATTTTCCTTTGTGGCAACATTTAAATAACGCAAAATCGTTATTTAATTGGCGTTATTGTAAACAACCTACTCGAATTCTATAATATGATTTGGGTCAAACTTTTGTCTGAAAATTATATTTCTGTTCCTGCATACACCTAGTATTTATCGTCATATTTTATCAAAACTCTAGTGATACATTTCATATCTGGTTTAATTAATCGTATTTTTTTCGTTTTATTAATACTGTTGTATAAACAAACAGCAATATAATAACAGACACTGATTTAATTTTTATATTGATAAGGTGTTGTAACGTTCTTAGTATAACTTTATATTTCAAACTAAAAAACTATTTAGTTAACAACTTTCTTTAAACTGTTAATTATAAGTGATCAAGAAAAACAGATTCTTGGAATAAAAATCAAAGTCGGATATAACATATTAAAAAAAAAAACAAGCTTAAGTAATAAAATAAATATACTTATTTAACACACAAAAAATAGAAGTTCCCGATGTTTGTCTATGTTGTTTTAAGTTTGTGTTCGTTTGATGTTATTCAAGGCGAATTTTATTACAAATATATAAACATATGTTTATAGACAAATAAATAAACATATGTTTCTCCTACTTTGACTAAAACTTTATATATATATTGTGATTTTTTAAGTCAAAACATTGTACTTATCATTCTTTATCTTCGAAAGAAAATTCCAAGAAGATCTAACAAAGTATAAACCTTAAATGTACTTAAAAAGAAAGGCTGAAACTACTTACATATGTAACGTTAAAATACAATTCTATATTTATTAATAAATTGAGTTTAACTCAATACATATACCTTTTTAGTTACTTATCAATTTTTATTTTTATTTTTTAAAACTTATTTCATTAAAATAAATACCAATACTAACATAGTTGTAAATCACGGATAAAATGTAATCTGCCAGTGAAATAATACACTTATTGATTTACTTTATAAACTAATCAACGTTTAAGATACTTAATACAACAGCCTTCAGCCAAGTGTCTAAGGGTCTTAAAATAGGTATTGTGTTTTTTATGTTGATTCTCATCTTTTTATAATTGTTTGTTTCTGTTTTTTTTTATTTACAAAGCGTTTAATTAAATTTAAAAATATATTAAAAATACAGATTTAAACTAACTGTTTCAATCCGTATCCTGTGACCCATAATTCTGTGATATAGAGCCACTGTTGTGCTTTCTAAACTCACTGAAAATTCCCCTAATCGGCTAAGTCATTGATCCATATAGTAAGATCACTTACTACGCTATTTACTACTTACCTACGCTATTCTCAGTACTACGTGATAACTTTAAGTATCGAGATGCAACGACCTTCGAGCTACGTGAAAACCTCTTATATTTGACCAATATCCTTACCTCCTTCGACTTATAAACCTTTTAAACTCCATGAGATGGACATCAAATATAAATAAAATGCTTCAAAATATCTGTCAATTATTTATGTTAAATACTATCCTACTTGACATATTGTTCATATGCTCTCGATACCCATGTCTTAAAAAATAATAAAAATAATAATAATAATATTACGCAAGCAAACGACTCACTGGATTAATATTCTGGTATAATATCTATATAACTGAAAACTGCTATAAAACGTAGACATGAGGAAATAAATTATTAATTTAACCATTTTTCTAAATATAACTTTGAAAAATATAATGCTTTCTAAAGCACATGTCGACTGATATTTAGATTACTATTGTAACATACGTATATATCAGTTATTTTCATATATTATATTGTGTTATCTTTTATGGGATGGAATAAAAGTTACCTAAGGAAGAGGGCAACTTTACAGTCATCGTCTACTGACAATAATTAGCTCCCCCTCGCTTTGAACAATAAAAATATTTGTAAAATAAATTCACCTTGATTACTTCAGGATAAGTCTAGTTTGATTTTAAATTCAATTAATTATATTTCTTTAGAGTTATTAAACTGATGTGTTGTCAGTAAAATATTAGATGAAGAATTGGAATATAATTCTGAAATATAACAAGCTGATAATTGCTCTTGAAATTCCGACGGTTATTTATCTTTACTAATTGGATTTGCGAACCTCACTCGAAAATTTTATTATTAAAAATATTTTTGACGATTGGATATAATTATATAGATTTTTTTACACGATAAATATATATTTAAACAAATGACTTGAAAGATAACAAAAGAAAAGCAGTTAATTATTTGCCATGTCGTAAATAAAGACGCTTCACGTTTTGTTTCCTTACTCCCTGTTTTATTTCGTTATCTGAAAATTGGAAATAGTGACTGCAAAATTGGTTACCAAATTCAAACTTGCAAAATGACTTGCCAAAATTATCTACACTGTTATAACACTTCCAAACCTAAATCTTTCTGAAATTTAGTGTCCATTATACTTTTTTTTATATTTATTTTTAAGCAGGAGGAAATTTGTAAATAGAGATTAAAAAAATTACATGTTAAAACCTAATATTTTTTTTAAAAAAATGTAATTAATTACATTGTCGAAGTTGTAGCACAGACAAGGTACTTTACACAAAAATATTATCGATTCTACCACCACTGGGCAACAAATTAATGAGTTTCCCTAAAGATTTTGTCTAAAGTGACACACTTCTTTTTTCCTCATGTACACAGCAAAGTTGGAATATTTTGTGGAATTTTTGTCGAGCACTATACATTCAGAAAAAACACTAGTTAATTAGTCAGGTCACTTACAAATAATATATATATATATGATTACAATAAATCACATCATTGAAATCGTTAGAAATATTTCCGTTTATATACAAAATATATATTATGTGGGTTTTCTAACTCTTTTTTAATTATCTACGCTCTGTTGCGAAACGAATTGCTGATAAATATCCACTTTTTATGTTCGCTGAACATCGAAGGAGCATTAGAGCGCTAAGTTCTGGACTTCAGCCAGTTTACAGTTTTAAACCATTATTAATTACTTTTTTCTCCTCACTGTTGCTTAAAAGAAATCACTGGATTTTAAAGAAGTTATAAAATTAAGCTTTTAAAATAACACTTGTAGGAAAATAATTTTGGCAAGGAAATGACGTTGACCAATATTGTAGGTGTTTTAACAAAATAAGACCATCATGACATTTTATTAGCTAATTTGCATTGATAAAGAAAAAGTCGTAAATATTTTTGGAATAACAGCAATTTGTTATTTCGTTTCCAAGACAAAAAAAAAATGTTTTATTCATATTTAGGGATATTAAACAGTTATAACTCAAAATCAGTAACAACTACAATATAATCCAAAATTAATTATTCATAGTATCAAGTATTTTACTAAATGCTAAAGAATAGATTGCAACCATATTGAACAGGCTAGAGAATCGTATGTTATGTTGATTTTTATAAATAAGTGTGCATTACAACGAACCATGATCCATGTGACAGTTTAAGAAATATTTTTTTGCGAGCACGAAGTTGCATACAGAACAAGTCTATTATAAAGAAAGAATTTTTCCAGACCTGCCAATCAAACAGTCCATTTATTGATTCTTAAATTGAGGAAAGAATCCATCTCTTATATTATTATATTTGTATAATATAGATCGGGTATCGGGTAAACGGGTACTTATTCCATCCTAAAATTCCCCTCTTAATAAGTTTCCAAACTGTCAGTCACTGAATAAAAATAAATATAGACATTTCTTCTGTGAAGAAGCTCGCTTAGTCGAATCAACGCATAAAATTGCAATAAAGTAATTACAACTAGGTTCCACGTTTAGATTTTTGATACACGGCCATATGCGGTCCTGAAGACCATGTTAAATATAGTATTGTTAACCAAAAACTAAGTAACAAATTTAATTTCATTTCATAATCTAAACAGCCAGAAAGCTGTCAATGACAATCAGACTCCAAAACAGTCAGGCAGTACGTATATAAGCTACTTTAATATTCCTTTTAAAAGCAGCTGCGAATGAGTTCGAAGTTTCATAATCGTTTTATTTATTACATTCTTATAATCTAAATGATTGAAACAAATTGTTTTTAAACACATTTTTTGTCCGCTTTAGAAAATTTTTTCATAAGTCTAGGTTACTTATATTAAGGTACATTATCTAAAAACGAGTATCCTAATTTATTTTTATGTGAAATAAGTATTTGTCAACTGAGTGATTAAGAAAACCATTCTGACATAATGTTGTAGGATTTCTTGAATAACAATTTGGTAAAAATTTTATCATTAATTATGTTAAACGTGAACAAAATAAATGTTCTCAAGAAATTATATTTATGAATAGAACAACCCTTTAATTTTGTGATAACATATTCATCATCATATTGTATTAGATATATATGAATTATTTTTATATTACTGGATAAATGAAAACTTTTTTTAGATGATAAACTAACAGAAAACTGCATTTAATTTCCTAGTGGAAATTCCAACCTAGTGAAAACCACGACTCCTATCAACCCTCCTCCAACTATCCCAGAAACTTTAAGGATAAAACGAAGCCTTTGTTCGGAGGTCTTACATATGAGAATCCTAAGTTACAGTATTGTATATGACTATATAAATTCTAGGATCAGTGCTCTTAGAACACAACGACTGCAGACAGGAATTTCAAGCTTGAGTACCTCCCCGAAGAAGCGAAATACAATTCGTCAAGCTATTATATTAAGTCAATCAAATTTAGTTTCCCGTTTCTATTCACCATAAGTATACTCTAAGAACATATACAATGCGTATTGAGGTATGTGACTTTATCGTTCCCTGTTTTACTTATTGGTTACGAAATATGTTATTACGGTGAAGCGAAAGTAGATTAAAACATTGATAACATATAACCTTTGATAAACATTGTTACGAAAAATACAAAGAAACTTCGAGAATCCCTTTAGGAAATGTTTCCAGTAATTCAAGTTTAAAACATATTACCTTACTAATACGATCTAAAAATTTGTGGCTACCCTATTGTTTACCTTAAATTCTACGTAGACTAAATTTATTCATGAAACATTATAAACAAATAAAATAGATATGATTTAGGTTGAAGATAACACTGATTAAAAAGTTATAGCAAAATACAAAACTTTTTTTTTCACAAATAAAGAAGCGGCGGCAATATTTCAATATAATTTTCTATAATATATCAAACAAAGATTTGTTTTTAATTTTAATGTAGATATTACACAGATCGCTTGTTTCTTGTACAACAAAAATATTTATAATATAAAAACATTACAAACTCGCCTAATCTTTGATTTGGACTTTCTATTAAGACATTATCTTATCAAATGTGTACGTCTTACAAATATCAGTATCAGCATCACTTATCTTAATTAAGCTTTTGAATACAGCTCCATGGCAATGTTTGTCCCAATAAGGATATACAAAAGAACAAGGATGGTTCAACCATCAAGAACCCCTACAATTTAATTAAATCTTCTAAAAATATAATACCAAATACAAAATTGTAAAGTAAATAATATTTAACAACTGCTTGTAACTAAATTTTATCTATTTTTTAAAATTTAATAATCCGTTTTGCAAGCACGGCTCGCTTTATTCGTAGAATTATTGATATGGTTAAAAAATATTGAAGGACATAATTAATTTCATTTAAAGCAAAAATCTGACAGGACTACAAAAATTAAATGAAAAACGGCAAAGTCCAATTTTTATGTCAAAATTCATTCTGATCCATTTGGGCCAAATGGATCAGAATCACATCCAAACTGTACAAACATTTATTATATTTACTTTTTCTCCTACTCCAGTACTCTTTTCGACACGTGGCTAAAACCTTTGCGCATTCGGTTATCATCAAATCATTACGTTCCCATTACCGTCTCATCTCAATCTAACTACCTATGCCTTTTAAACTGGTCGCCAAAACATTACTAAAATATCTTAATTAATTTCCACAGTTCATAGAGATCTTTGATAACTAAGTGCTGAATTCTGGGACAAAGGTATATTTGGACAAAAGATTTCGATATTAATTGACGGCCTGGGTCATAAATTTATTTCTTTTTCAGTTAAAAATACCGAGTAATTGATGTAAGTACTTAGAAAATTTGTATTTACCTATGTTGTTAAATAATATTATAATATTTTAATCCACAATATTAAATCTAGACCTAATATTTTTTGAACATATTGCGCATACCTTAATATAACGTTGAGGGTATAAACACGTACAGGTGAATTTGGTATAGGTATAATATAAACTTAACCGTAACACATATTAAGTAACCGGTATTATCGGCAAAAATGAGTTATGAAGGAAAAAGCCGTTAAAGCTTAAAAGCTTATTCCGTTCCGAGTATCCTCATAAGTCCTTCATAAGCACGGGCTTTAGGTTTCTATTTCGCAACATTTATCTTTTATTACCAAATGATCAAAATTTCAAATCAATAATTTTCTTCTCAATTTTTTTGTCAATATAAGTATTACGGCATCCGAAACATTTTTAGTTTAACCCTGATGTAGATATTAAGAAGACTTGAGAAATGAAAGTTGTGATTCACTTGTAGACATTCTTGTCTCTTAGTATTGAACAAGGATTTTTAAGTTCCTATATGGAGTTTGAACTTTAAGTAACGAGCTACTTATTGAAAAGACCATGCCTTTTAAACAATTTTATTGATAAAAAGACGAGTTCTTTTTTGTAGGTAGTAGAGCCATGTACCGGGTGGCATAGTAGCATAGTACCGGGTGGTACCACCCTCCCATCGAAAATCGGCCTTGAGTAATAATATCTTGTTCGAGATGCCATTGTGTTTCGTACTGATTGTACATGGGTACCTCCTCGAGTGTTCATGGGTGGCTATGACCAATTACCATCAGGTGGCTAGCCTGCTCGTTTGCGCCCTATAATAAAAAAAAACTTTGTTCCTCCGGGCCGTAGTCGATTAACGGTATTTCTAAATCAAGATAAAATGATCTGAAATAGTCATAGTGACAGGGTAGATACACTCTCCCTTCAACTTCGTCTTTACACATTCAACGTTAGATTAATATTAATAGTGGAACATTGATGTATGTGGATAGCAATATAAGAGATCAAATCATAGTCAGAATTAGTATATTGAAGACCTGTGCTTAAAACTAGCCAGATTCATAGACAGTAGTAATAGTATCCTTGATGTCTCCGAGAGCTGGTTGGTTCAATTATTGAATTATTAGAAAAATTTAAACGTAGGTTCGCTGTCTATCTTTTCTTCTTTTCGCTTCATATTCTCCTCTAAAACTGGCCCATTTACGTATGTTAGCATATATCAAAATTGGTTTTTAATTTTTTATCAGTGACAATGGCACTGAAATTATGAGTAAAATAGGGAAACAATCTATTAAAAATTGAAGTTTTCACGTCTAATAGAATAGTCAAATGATAGGACTACATAGTTCTTCGGCTTATACTCGCAAGGTTAAGTATATGAGCTGTATATTTTAAGATTTAGTCGATGGCTAAGTTATACTAATCACATAAAATATTGCATATGTAGTGTTGCCTGGTTAAAATTTATTATTATCTTCATATAACCAACCCAATTTTAGTATAGATATTTTTATTATTTTATGATTTTTACAGTTTTTGGTGAATATTAGTTTTTTTTTTTGCTTTTCGTTTTAATATAAAAACTTTAAACATTGTAGATAATTTTTTAAACTTGTGCTGATATTTGCGGACTTAGCATATAATACAATCACGTACGTTAAGAATAAACGGGCCGGAACAATTTAAACCTGTAACCAACACGGTGGTTTACTTATGACTGTAATATCTTACTTTTGTCTATTTTCGCGAATACGATAATCGATTTGGTTTTTATAACAATCGAGAATAGATCCATCTAGTTACAAATTCTTGATATTTCATTTAATAATTCTTTATTATTGAATCATTCTGTTTAATATAGGTTGTATTTATTTACTGTAAATGATTTCTGGTAAACATATTTTTATAATAGAAGAATCGCTCACAGAAAAACAGTTATTGTCGAGTAAATGTAGATGATCTTTTAATCGATTCTCAATGTAATAAGGTTTACGTTCAATGCGACTCCATTAACGACGCTGAATGGCAGTCTGTATTTGAATTTGAGCTGAAATTGAGCTAACCGACACGAAATAATCGGTGATGTAATGGAGTGACGTTTTAAATTATTTAACGCCAAATAATATAAGATTCCTCAATTAATGTTGTTTATTGCTATAATGACTTATATAATATGGGCTTTGTGTATAATTATAAGTAATTGTCAATTAAAATTCCAACAGAAAATACTTATACAAAGAAAAATTCATACAAATGAGCTGGATTCGAACTTGCGTCCTCGGGAATGTCGTCGATTTTAATTTATTTTGTCCTAATTTGAGCAGATGATATTTTTTATATCTTACATTAGAATTTTATTTCATGTCAACTTTTCATTTCCTTTATATCACGTTGAAATGATTATAAGGATGGTCCGACCTTGATAGCTTTCACCGTAGATATTACCGCAGGATATCTATCAACTTTTCAATTATCTTCCAAATATTACAGATGAATGAGACAGGCTGCCTGTTTGTTAATACATTTCAATAATTATCTTTATACAACAATTTGACATTTATACAACAAACCCTTTGAAATGTGTTTATATATTATACAGTAAAATATACCATGCATCTCCTTTTCATTAATACAAGATATAAATAAATAAGGAAAATAGAACCTTCTGAACATAGTATTAAAAAATCCTTAATAAAGACAACAAGGTAAATTTACTCGAAATAAATCAGTACGGATGATGATAACGTAGTCTTTTTTATACATTAAATAACTTTCTTCAATGTTTAGTTTAAAATAATATATTAATTTTCTACTGTTTTAAAAAAATCTGTACAAAATCTGTAGGCTTGAAATTATATTATCACTTTTAACCGAGTAATCTATGTTTTAAAAATCTTACAGATTGTTATATATTTTTTACTTGATATTATTGCTTCTTTATGTAAAATATTGTAACGTATTGTTGAATAGTATTTTTAAGGGTATTTAATACTATTGCTTCTTCGCTTAGGTATATAAGGTTAAATACGTCATTACACATTAACTACGTCATGAACCACTCAGACAATCAGCTCTCGGATTATATCGGGGATACTATTACTACTGTCTATCAACATGGCTAGTTTTAAACACAGGCCAACAATATAGTATTTCTGAATATAACTTGATCTCTTTTAATGCTATATCTACATACATTAATGTTGTACTATTAATATTTATCTAACGTGGAACGTGCAAAGTCGAAGAGGGCTTGTATCTACCCTGTCACTATGACTGTGTTAGATCATTTTATCTTGATTTAGAAATTCCGCTAATCTACTACTAGTTTCTCAGGGTCGTGGCCCTGAGGAACTAAGTTCATAGAACTCGTCTTTTTAACATTAAAATTCTTTTAAAGACGCTGTCTTTTAAATCAGTAGCTCGTTACGTAAAGTATATATTACATATAGGGTTGTTAAAAACTAAGATATAAGAATCTCTACAAGTGAATCATCACTTTAATTTCTCAAGTCTTCTTAATATACACGATTTAACCAAAGATGTTTAATATGCTCCAATATTTATATTTACAAGTAGAAATTAAATTTTAAATTAATTATTTGAATTTCCGATCAGGAGACGAAACCTTTCAGCATTCCAAGGATTTACCGTGCGAGTGCCGGGTCCATCGTGTTACAGAGAGAAGAGCTTCAACAGTGTCTGGTACTTGCGACCCAGGTGTAGATTTAAGGGGCCCCTATCTAAGGCACGATAAAAGATCACCACTACTGTCCAAGCTCCTCTCTCTACCTAGCCAAATTTGAAACGAAACTACTAGGGCGTTCCAAGAATGAACTGATGTTAGTTCTTGGCAGGCCCAAGTCTTTTAGCAGGTTGTAAAGAGATTTGACTGTTATACCTCTCACTCCTACTTCTACCGCGTATAAATTCACAACGAACCTAATCTTAGTGATTTCGTTAGTGAGCTCGTAATACTTGTTGACCTTGATGGCATGGTCTTTGGGGATATTAGTTACCGCAAATATTACCGAAAGACTAACCGTGACTATCGTGACGACGCGAGTATTGACCGCTATCCAGGAGCACCCTACATCCCACCAGCAAATGCTTAGCAGTTCCAACTGCCTCCCCGCAGATGTAGCAAGTTTTTTCGGTACCTTTGCCCCATCTTAGTAAATTACTCTGATCTGGGAGAGTCATCTGGAACGCATTAAGGTAAAATTTTAGCAGCGCTGTCGACCAATCATGAATTAAAGTGCGCCATTTTAGTGCTAATGGGATGCAAAAATCTCCTATGTGTAGCCACTCATTCTGCATTTCTAAACCCATTGCATGGATCTTATATTTAGAATTCCCGTCCTGCCGAATAAAGGTCTTTAATATGTCCATAAGGCCTTCCTACTTGATCCCAACCCTACTGTTACTTTGTGCCCCTATCATAAACGGTTTTTGGAATTGAAGTCTTCATTCTAACTCTATGGCATCTTTGTCTTTTGAAAGTGATGTGACGACGTCATCATGGGATTTCCCCAGAATATGTCTCTTGGAAACTCTTAGGAGTTTATAGAGCTCCGATGGCCTTTTTAGATTCATGCCAAAATTATTGCGATCCCTGAATAACGCTGACGAATCAGCGGATATCGCGAGCCCGAGCCACAACTTCGACACCTTTATGATGATTGCATGTCACTTTGACAAATAATTTTTATTAAAATTATAATAAAATTTTAATTTTCTTCTTTTATTAGATTTTCATATTAAAAGATAAAATTTTCATAATTAATTTTAAAAGAATTTGAGGTACTTATTTTTAATTAATTCGAATAACTTTAAAATATTATGTAACAAGTAACTCATTACTTCAATAGAGATAAACTTTAAATTTAATATTAAGAAATGTGTTTATCATCAATTTACTCGTGTGTGTAATCCCCAATAATCCGAACCCTCTCATCTCACGTCCCACAAACAACAGGAAATTATTAACACAAGCATGAAAACTATAAAACATTTGAGAGTTTGAATAGTTAACATTTTAAAGATAAACCTTTTTATAACATTTTAGGTCTAAGAATCCTTAAAAGATAAGAAAAAACAATAATAAATTACGTAGGATAATGAACACGTACACTTTTAGAGAACTCAAGGCCCAGCTTGTGCTTGAAATCCTGAACAAAGCTTTACAGGAAGTGATTAACCTTAAAAAATTAAGCAAATTTTTATTCAAAATACAGAAACTTATATCCCTCCTTTTTAAATATTCGTTAAATGAAGTTAACAGAATATTTACGAGAAAATATTCATTATATTTGAAATGGTGTTTTTTTTTGTTTGGTACAATTTGTGGACGTTAACCTGTATACAGTTAATAGCAAAAAACTTCTAACAAATTCCTATATTATTAAAATATTAAAGCAATGTTGAGTTAAACACCAAAATTCTCACACGAGAATATCACTTAGCTGTGCTAATGTATGTACCGAAATATTATTTTCCACAGGCGAGATTAGGGAAACGTACCAGGTTTAATGGTACCTCTGAACTAAATTAATAATTAGTTAATGGACTTATACTGTAGTAGATCAACTGTAAGTAATTGTGATTGCTTTTGAAAATTATGGTTGTTATGTGTGGCTCAGTTTAACTAGATGGCAGCACTAAACCATTTTAGTTCATCTTACTAAGATTGTCTTTGCTTCTGTATGTGTAATAAAGTATTTATCCAATTAATGAATTTGCTTATATTAATTAATTGCGAACACAATACAAGTTATATATGCCAATGGTGATATTATTTATTATTTTAGTTTATGAATACATGTTATTTAATTATATCTGAAACGGGAAGTAAGTCATATAAATTCTTATGTTATTGTGTTGGTTCAAGCTAAGAAGTTATAAGTAATTAAAAACTAATTTTAGAAACAAACCATTGATGTAAATGAATTATGTTTTGACGTTATTATAAATAATTGATAGTTTTTATGACTGCTTAATATAAAAAATCTATTTATAAAATTACTAAATAGTAAGTGAACTGATCAGATGGTAGGGGCAGAGTAGACGTATTTATACGGGGGAAGGAATTACAACAAAAATAATTAGAAGCCCCCTACGAATATTTATCCCTAGTGATGCATCACAGCTTCAAGCACTCAAAACATTAGCAGCCAAGTCTATTAAGGTAACGCTTAATTAAGTTTGTCACTTACGAAATACTGAGAATGCGGCTGTTTTTGAGTAACATGCTGAGCCGTAAAAATCTTTTAAGAATATCGCAGCTTCCAATGAAACGTTATTCTTAATCGAATACAAATAACCAGAGTAAACAAACATCCTCAATGGATTTTTTTAGTTTACTTATGAAAGACATTAAAATCATGTAAATGTTTAGTAAAAGTTTTGGATCTGAGTATGAGTTTTATCATAAATAAAAGAAGTACCTTAATAATTTCGCAAACAATTTTAATATATATTTCTTTAATAATAAGATTGTTTGCTTGTCCGTTTTTTTAATCAACATAATTACTCGTTAATACAGAATACAATAGAACGTAAAATATAAAATTTTAATGTAAAGAAACTAATTACTTAACTCCAATTTTTCATATAGATTTCCGTCTTTCCCCACCGCATTCAATACAAGAATCCGCTTTTACTAATAATAACATTATTGTATCTCATAAAAGCAGTCGTAGTTTCCTATACCATTTTTTTACCTCAAGTAACTTTATTACATATTCTTATCTTTGACAATTATTTTTACCACAGATAAAAAAAATACACCGCTCATTCAAACCACTCTTGCTGACAAATCCCACATAACACCCTCCATCTATCTATAGACTTAGGGAAAGGTATGAAGCCCTTCCCACTGAGAAAAAACTCGTCAAAGTAAGAAAGACTACAACATTCTTTCATAAATATTCACAAATAGAATAGTAAGTTATTATATTAAGTTTATGAATTAATATGACATTTTTGTTTGAGAAGTAATTGGACATTTGTCTTTATTGAGTTCGTCGTTGTACTCTAATGGTGGGGGTCAGATTCTTGTAACAAAAAAGTTTTAGTAATAAACAAATTTTTCTCTAATATCTTTTTATTAATTATCTATAATACGAACTTATTGCTTAGTTTGAGTACGCGACAACATATTAATGCTCTTATTATTATTTCGGAAGATGTTTAAATATAAGGCAAGATCTATGACACCTTAATGTCATAAAAAAACTGCAAATCAAATTTAAAATTCATCAAACATGTAGAATTTATTCAACTTTATTAACACTTTAAAACTCATTTACTTTAATAGCATTGTAAGCTTTTAAATAAGCCGCACATTAATGTTTCCAAACAGACAATTGTAGAAAAGCAAGCTCTCGTTAATTAAACGTAGAAAGTTTGTTTAGTTTGGGTAATTGAAATATCATTACTAACCTAATTTCGCAAATGTTTGCAAACTTCACCGTACTTGGAGCACGTTGTATAAAATACAGACACATTCCATATTGTCTTTTATTCATTCTTTACTTAAAATTAATTTAAATAAAATATGTCCAATACATAAGAATGAGCTGTCATTTTCTTTTTAGTGAAAGGTGCAAACGAGAAGACGGCTTACTTGGTGGGGAGTAGTTACCGTCGCCCATGGACATTCGGACATTTCTGTGGCGCTTGTTGATACGTTGCCAGCCTTAGTTGTTTAGGAAGAGAGATGGGTGGGAATAAGGAGTTGCCAGAAGAGGGTGAGAACAGGGAAACGGCAACCGGCTCTCACACTCATCGGACGAAACGCAGCCCTTTAAGACTACTTCACGCCGATATTCTGTGAAAAGGTGGTACTTCCCCGGTCGAGCCAGCCCATGTTCGATCTGTAGTTAATTGACGACAGCTAGACTCTACCACCTATAATTGGTGAATTGCTACAGCAGGTCCTAAATCACCCTAAATACGGGCAGGAAGGGAAGCCGGGGAGTTTTAGTGGGTATTCCCAGTGCCAATACCATCAGGCGCTGGGCGACCCCCACACAAAACTCACTGTCCAGCCAGGGCAGTGAGCAGTCTGTAAGAGGATTTCTCCCCGAAAAAAAAAAAAAAAGGCTCTACCACCTATAACATTTATTCAACAGTATTGTCTTATTCGCCGTAGGCTGACCTTCTAACCAATTTTTTCTTCACTCTATTGAAAAATAAATTGAAATTACAAATTTATACATTGCCCAAATACAAAAAAAAACAACAGAAAATCATTTTATAAGATAGAGATCTCTTAATTTTAATTTATAATGTTAAGCTTATACTTATAATAAGTGTTCAAATGACCTTCATAATTAAAAATATACTTGACGAAAAATCTTTACAAAAATTTAATTTCTATTTCTTTTAAAAATATAATAATGTTTAAGTTTTTATGAGAACAGTAAATAAATATTAAATATGATATAATGCACTTATCATCCTAATATTAATATTTCATTTGAATTTATATCTTCCAATATCATCTTATACATATGAATCCTTTAAATTCGCCAGGAATGTACACTTATACATTTACAATAATGTTACGAGCTAGGGTTTGATTAGCAAAATAAACACAGTATTTAACAGAAAACACAAACATTTATTTTATTATGATCGCAGGTAATATAGCTTGTATGTCGCTTCTAAAGTCCAAACCGACCTGGCGGCCCCTTTAGAGACAATAATCCAATTACAAGAACATTCTAAAACATTCTCTTTATATTTCTACTTGTTTATAAACATTAACAATAGGAATGTTTTAGTAAACGCATAGCTAATAGTTTCGTTCACTCGTCACAAGATGGCGTTGCCATTCAATGTTGAGGACAATCTACGTTATGTAAGCGAAAACTACAATAGAAATATCATTATTGTATCTTGGACATCTTTCATATTTCTTATTTGTCTTTTATATTTTATGTTCTTAAACATTTTAATTTCAAAATTAATCATCCTCCAAGAAATTTTTATAATTTAAATAATAAACTCCACCCAGTCTACAATCTACTTCAAATGAAATTGACATTGAAAGACTTTTTATATAAAGTACTTTTGTAATTATGTAATAGTGACGCGCAACATTAACATGCAACCAATCGTTTTAAAAAAGAAGGCAATATTTTTTATTTTAACGCGTTCTTTAGTTTGGAGGGAAGCTTATATGATCTATGAGTTCTCTTGCTGTTAGAGCCGTTTGTCTAAGAGGGTCATTCAATAAAATTAAGTAGTCTTAATTATTTAATAAGTATAGTCAAATTATGTAAACGTTATTATTCCTTGAATATGTTTTTCAATGTTTTTTTTATTTTATATTCGCATAATTTTTTAAATTGTATAGTTTATTTACTTTACAATAAAAATTTGTTGCAAGTCCCAGGCAGTGTTGAAGCTCCTCTCCCTGCAACGCGATGGACCCGGTACCCGCACGGTGAATCCATTGAATGCTAAGAGGTTTCGTCTCATAATAATTCTGATCTAGATATCAGCTCTAGACACATCACGCTTCTTACAAGCCCACCTTTAAGAGATAGCTTTTAAATAGATACTAAGAATACCAGGAAGAGAAATGGCTATCGTAAAATATGACTTCTGCATCTGGCAACATACAACGCTTCCACATTGTGGGCTGACTTAATGGATTTTCTATTAGAAGAAGGAAAGCTCGCTAACCATCAAGTCTTACAACTTTTTTTTCTACAGGGCAGGTGACTAACCGTCCACGGTAAATATTAAATTCAGAGAACATTGATTTTATCTAGTTGCTATTCGTTGAAGGTTGTTCAGGCATAAGACTAAGCTTATATTTTTCTAATCAGTCTTTGTCTAAATATAGACTGACGACGACAACGAGGAAGAGAGTAGGAAGATAAAACACAAGCTCTTCCTTTTAGATTTTGGGAGGTCCCAAACTCAGTTCACTGTTTTTACTGATAATGAGATGAAGTTATGATCAGTTGATGGTGGGAAAATTTGGTATTGGGAAATGGAACCGTAATGGTCACTTACTGTCTGGTTTCATGAAGAAAAAATACTTTTTCTTCCAGAAGCACGAGAACAGAAAATGGACCTGGTTGTTTCCCTAGTAAAATGTTTCTCTCAAATGTTAACCATAAAAACATATATATTGTCAAAACCAATGTCAAGTCACCCAAACTCAGGCGTTTGTACAAATTTAAAAAGACAAATAAAGCAAGAATTGTTCACCTGAAAAAAATTAGACAGTAAAATTAAATCTCATAAATATTGCAATATATGTGATGTCATTTTTAAAGATGATGTGAAAAGCCCTCGGACCACATTTAATTTATAGCTATAGTGTTCTTCGTCTCCCTCTCGAACGTATGGGAAGAAACAAGTAACAATTGAATAGTTACTTGTTCAAATACTATGAAGAATTGAATCAAATGCTTGAAAAGGCGAATTTCAATCTATACATCCTTTAAAAAATTAAAATTTTTAAAGAACGACGTTCTTACTTTATCATAAATTCATCCTTGCATTCAAAATGAGTCTCTTCATCCCCCGAGTAATGTAAAAATATGTGGTTGATTTGTAAATAAAACAAATAAATATGAAAGAAATCTTATTTGACATATTATATAATAATACCTAATACATATTGTACCTGATGCAAAACAAAGAGTCAAGAGTATTTTTCTAAAATTGATGTAGACTTGTAACAATTTCAAACTAATCCGAAAATCATAGAAGACATTTATTCAGTTTCCCAAGATATCAAAAAAAAAGTTATGAAATACCATCAAATTAATAAAGTTCATCTTAAATTCGAAACATTCCTTTGGTTTATAATATAAAGTTAATGGGTATATAAAAAAAATTAACAACGTCGATGGAAACGTAAAATTGGAACTTTAAAATATAACGTTATAATATATAAAATAATTAGCAAAATCTAGTGTCAAATAGTATTTCCAATATTCCATATTTTATTCAAAACATTTAATCTTGCTTAAACTAAATATATATATTAAAATACAGTCATAATTTTATACTAACACTTGAAAAAACACATACACGAAAAATAAACATTTGTATGTACTGAATGATACAGCAATTCTATTATTTTAGTAATATATATATAAAACTGCAAGCTAACATAGATGATTTGCCATTCAAGCATCAGTTTTATATTCAAAATTATTTTTAAGGTCATAGTAGACAAAAAAGTATATTTCCGTTCAAGTTAAAATACACTCGTGGACATAGATAATACAAGTCGACTGTTGCAAGTCTCTAGAGAAGAGCTTGTCAAGAGTGAACAAACAACAGTTGAAAGTTTACTACATTTAATTTAATGAAGAACTGGATTCGTCGCAATTCAATCAATGCTTTGCAATTTCTTTTCAAGGGAAGTAATGATTTCGACTCGATGCTTCATGTTGATATTCTACCCAGTTTTTTTTTTATTTGTGATGTTTACGCGGCTTTTGACGGCTATTTGATGTATACTTGATCAAAACAGTTGTACTGTAAGGATATATTTTGAGAAAAACTTTAAACAGGTACGTAATTAAGTAAAAATAAATGAACAAAATATCGAGATGTAGATAGTTAAAAAAATATATTACATTAAATTTTATTACCTTTTAAATCTCTTAATTAGGAGAAGGGCTCTTCTTTATATATTTTTTTAGTTTAATACATTCATTGGGAAATTATATTTCTTCATTTACATCACATAAAAAAAAACTATAAACTTGCCTTTTAAAAAAATGTTGTAAATAAAGATTTTCCAAAATTTACGCCCGAGCACGTTCAAATGAAACAAAGAGGTTATAAATCCTTCTATTATAAAATTTAACAGAGGAACTCAACAATAGACGACCAGACAACGGAATAATCACATAAACGTATCATTTTGACCACAACGGATCGCTCCCAAATCGGACCATTGAAATCGTTTGACGCAAGCAAAAAATAGATAAAGTAAAAGGTTGTTTTATTATATCATAACAATTTTTTTGTGAGTTTAATGTCTATAGTCTCAGTGCAATAAGTATCAAAGCAAGTATAAAATTAGTGTTTTCGACCCTAACATTTTTCTATTAAATTAATAAAATATATGAAAAATTGGTTTACAATTCGCTTACCTTTTCTTCTAGCATCTTATAAAACAGGACGACAAAATGACAGTTCATTTCTATACATAAGAATACTTTACATGGTCGATTTAGATAGATTGTGTTCTATCACATAAGAGATACTTTATGAGAATATACAAACCAAGAAATTACACAATCAATGATGTTTATGCACATACTCATATTACAATATAGATAATAAAAATAAAATAATTTCAAAGTTCATAATGACTGGAAAATGAATTTAAAATGTAAGTATATAACAGCGTATACCTAATATTATAATTAAAAATCAATATAAATAAATATATTGAAACAATATTTAAATTGATTAGCTAAAAAAACAAGTGAACAGCAATATTGGATCGTATGAAGTAAAATTTAACGTTACAGTAAGAAAAGCAAGTCCATGGCAATCGGCGTTTTTAATGTGTTTAGTTGATAACGGTGTGCGGAGCGTGCCGCTCGTGTCTCCATTCGAAACCCATGTCTTTTTGATCCCGTGACCATCTTTACCGTGTAAATTATCGAAACGATTAAATACCCGCAATTGAATTGAAACCTCTACCTCATACCCGGTCGTATATTTACCGTTCAAGGTATATTTTGTTTTTCTCATTTATTATTAAACTAGTGACAGTTTTATGAAACTATCCTTTTCTGTTCTTGACGCTGTTGTTAGCTCGCCACTTCACAAAACTACCTCTTCAATAAGAAACCAATATAGGTATGCGGATAATAAAAACGAACTTCTTAACTGTGAGTAATCTTAAAATATATACAGACGAAGTTATCAACTCAAATCAGAACGCGCATGCTCTTGCGCATAAACGTCCTTAAATATTATAAAAATGTTCCACATAACAGAAGTTGCTTGTTGTATTCTTTAAAACGTATGTTAAGCTGTCACAATAACTGAAAATTACTAATAATATCATCTAACAACACATTAACTTTTTTGACAGCGTATGTAGCATTGTATGTAACATTTTTTTTTTTAACAAAATCAACATATATTTAATATATAAGCACCAAAGGATTGATCTCCTCGTGTTATTCATAATGTTCAATAAAGAAAATAAGTCAATGAGAAACATTAAACACTTATTAAAGATACCCGTTGTGATAAAATCCTAGTTTTGAATTTTATAGTGAAATTCACTAAGTGATTAAAAATAAAGGGGTTATTTATCGTAAATGTATGATTTATTTCTTTTGCACAGAACTAAAAAATGGTAAATTTGTATATATGAACTATATATACACTGTTCAATGTACGTTTTTGAAAACTTAATAAAGAAGTTTTACCTATATATCTATCAAAAATGAAGTGCAGCTAGAAATTAATACATCATCATTTAAAGAGTAAATCCTTGTTGTACATTTGACGCATTTTTAACACGAAATACCTAATATCTAATAGAAGACTTATATACAAGAATGTGAGTTATTCTTGACCTAAAAAAAATGTTATGGAGCGTGTGAATGGGAGACCACTTAGAGTTAAATAATGTCCGGGACACATATAACATTAAAGGTCAATTGTATTCCACAGTCAATAAACACACTTATATTAAAAGGCTCGCACATCTTACAAGCGCTCTTTAAAATAAACACCATAACAAAATTATTTCTAAATTAGTTAGCATACTCAATTTAATAAAAAATATAAGAATAAGACTAATATAGAAATCAAAATTCATTGAAATATATTTTGTTAAAGTTTTTTATCATTTACTGCAATCTTTTGTCTTATTTGAGAGAAGGTTACCAAAAATGAAACAATGGAACTGCTGATAAGAGTTTTCATAAAAATAATAAGCATATCTTGCAAAGAACACCGTATGGCGTTAAGGTCTAGCTAACTTTTAATTAGTTCGACTGTTTTTCAAATTGCAATTTAGTTAATTGCAAAAAAAAAATGCAATTTATTTCGCAAATATTTTTTTTGTCTCTTCATAATATACATTTAGTTTATAGTAAAGTTATTTTATAAGTAAATGAAAGGTTTGAATGCGATGTGATTTTCGTGTCCTTCGGAATTCGGCCCAAACTCTGAGAAAGATAAATGATTGGGAGTGAATGAACACGACATTTAATCTTAGTCTTAGCGGGAATCGTTTATTAATGTACTATAAATTATGCCAATCTTAATAACAATTTAAAGCAAAGTAAACAATGACTTACAAAACATCAATTACACAATAATTGAACTTTAATAACTAAGTTTCTGTCTTGATAGTTTTGAAACATAATTGGACAAAATAAATGACCACAAATAAGACATTTTCAAAATTAAATTTAACATAGTTAAATTTTTTTTTTATTGCACGTTTCATGAATGCATGTATTTTATTTCCCTATCATGTGAAACAAGGTTCATTAGTGGTCGATCGATCTGCGGTTGTGACGCTGAAATACCTTTTCGCGCTTTTAATTTCTGATTGCACTAAATTCAATAAATAGTTTTATTCGTATATTATTTTCTTCAATATCTAAATTATATATAAATTTAAGGGTTCTAGAAGAATCTTTTAAAAGTTTTTTTTTCAAACAATGTGTTTTTTACTTTTAAATAGCATGTCAAGCTAAATGAAAAGAAAATCTGTTAAATAAAATGGCACATTCCACCACAGAAAACCAATTTCATACTAAATTAACCACAAACGCTTCTGTAAAACTAATCTTTCTCAATGAGTATTTGTTCTTTAATCATTCCATTTATTTATACCGACATTACCGGAACAACTTTTAATAGATGAGCCACAATTATCTGTAATGGCCCAATAACAATTATTTCAGTCATTGCTGCTTTTATTTCTGCATACTTAAGATAAAACTACAGCATATTTATATACATTAAATATACATACTTTTTAATAGACGCATTCACAAAAAAAAAACTGTTTCTTTTTATTCTCACATTGTTAATACATATTATACGTAAATTAGTAACATCGAATTTTTTTTTTAAATACACTACCTTACCTTCAGGCTTAAACGCGTTCGTCTAATGTTACTTGACCCGTATGTAATATATCAAAATAATGATCGCTATGTGACATAACATTTTAATAACTTGTTTTGAATATTCTAAAATTACATGAATAATTTTATAATCATTGTACAAAACAACTTCTGTCTCTATTTTACAATACTGTAAACACAGTGTAATTCATTTCTCACCTTTGAAAACTACGAGATATGTTGTGACCTCGTTTTATAACGACATAAGCAGAGCAATAAAATTTTCTATTTAAACTGAAGAATAAAATTTTAAATAAACATTACAATAAGATGATACAAAACGATTTCATGTAACAAACGTTACAAAACGAGATCAATGCAAATAAAATAAGGGCTTAAATAAATATCATTAAATTTATGAATCAGTTTAATGCAAAGAAGTTATAGTCCGTGCCTTATGCCCTATTGCTTATGATAGGATTATGATCTTTTTGAACCGTTGATCTTCATATACTATGAATTTTATTATTAACAACAATATTCGGTTCTTAAAGGAACATCACCAGCAGAAGCGAAATTCTCTTTAATCGCATTTGAAAATTTCCTGCTTATTTTCTCCTTGGATACAAAAACGTTATATTCGTTCTTCCGGACGCTTAAAGAAGTCTGATTCATAATAATTCGAAAGTATAACTGACGTCGCTTTACTACGAGAAATACTTAAGGATGACAAAATATTTTTCTTCAGCACGACTAAATATATAAGGTTAAGTAACGAGACCATAACGATTTTTTAACACGTATATATAAATAGACGTTATAATCGAAAAAGACTATTTTTTAAATTATAAATTAAAAAACAAAAAAACTTTGAATAAAAATTGTAACTATTCATAAAAAACCATTCAGTAAGAGAATTGCATTAACGTAGTTCAGTGAAAAATATAAAGAGAAATATTATTTTTGTAATGAATATTTGCAAGAAAAAGAAAAAAAATATCATCAAAAACTATAAAAAAAAACGTAAAATCTCCTACTAAATAAGATTTAGCATTACTGAAAACATATTACAGTACATAAAACCTAACATATTTTTGTTACTTTAACAATAGGTTGTTAATATGGCGAGGCTGTAATTAAATTAGAATACATTGTAAATTTCCTTAAAAAAAATATTAATGGAGCAATATAGAGGATAATTGTATTATAATATTTGAATAACATATTTAAATGATCTGGCTCTAATATTATAACAATGCCGGTACTATATTTCTACATATTTTAAACCATACTAATTTGCATTAAGTAATGATAAATCATTAAAATAATTATAAGGGTAGACGGCTTCAAATATAAAAATCATATAGGTAACCGTATAGAAGTGATAAATTCAAATAATATATTCATACATCTTTATCTTTAAAAGAAATATCTCTATCTATAAAAGAAAATCCATTCTTAGAATATTAATCAAATGGGTTTTACACTCTTGATACTTAACAAATCCTTGTCTCCTCGTAATGAAATGTTTGCAAAGCTTTTAACTGATGTACTCGGATCGTTCTAGACATTATCATGCGAGCTGATAAATGTGTATGCACAGCCGATATAAAAAGTTAATATGGCGTAAAATATGTATATATTTTATTTCATATAAGTTTTCCCAAAACATCCTCTAAATGTACTTCTATTGGAATTTTATATTATTTCACCATATACCCTTTTCCTAATTTCATATTATTGGTTCAAAATTTCATTAAGAAATAAACACAAACACACAAATGTTTACATTTAATAAAT
Source organism: Danaus plexippus (assembly GCF_018135715.1). Classification (NCBI taxonomy): domain Eukaryota; kingdom Metazoa; phylum Arthropoda; class Insecta; order Lepidoptera; family Nymphalidae; genus Danaus; species Danaus plexippus. Next base: position 4,948,572 of record NC_083537.1, on the reverse strand, counting down.
TTTCATTAAAACATAAATTTTTTTAAGACCAAGTGAAACAAACTTTTAAAGTTGTAGCATATTTTTATGTAATACTTATTGCAAAAAAGTAAGATAATATTGTTATTTAATCGTTAAGCGATATTTAACAACGTCAACAGGTTTCTCATTTAATATTTTATTAATAATGGAAAATCCTAATAACAAATTATTTTACACACTACACAGGCATTGTTTACATAGTATGCTTGTAAAATATTCAATAAACCCGCCTTTATAATAATAACTAAACGGGAAGTATATATTGCTACACTTTAATACGAAATTATGAAGACATTTTTGTTCACAGAAACTTATTGACTAGTTATAAATTTAAACAGGGTTTCTCTTATTTTAATGATTTATCTTTGGGATCATCTTATAAGAGTTAGTGTATCAAAGATGCAAGGTAAATTAGCGACATCACCATTGTAAACTCTCACGTAATTAATTTGTTAACATTTAAACGTTAGCTTAAAACGGTTTTCGTGTGTTGAGATAGGAGTTCCGTTTGTAAACTTCGTTATCTTTGTCCAGATACCGCCGCATCAGTATCCGTTAGCGAGCGACTACTGCTCGCGGAATAAACAATTATCACTATAAACCGAGAACAAAGGAACTCATGTTTTCAATTACGATATTTTAGAATGCAAACGTTAATTTATTTGGATGTGTTTTTTACGTTCATTTTAATGGACTGAACAACGTGAGATCTGAATATTTAGGTTTTTTTTTATCTACTGTTTCGTCATAAAACCTCCATTCATATAGTTAACGAAATAATAATATACGAACTTAATGCCTAAGAACGTTCAGGAGACGGTTATTCTCACAAGTAAATGCAAAAATATTATGGAGGGTCAGGTAGTTGAGGGCATACTAGTTTACATAGATGAGACCTTCGCCAACTGCTGTCAGAATAAATGCATTATCAAGACAGATGCGACCTCAATAAATGAATTTGAATTAATAGAATTTACCGGATTGGGAATATAAATACAAAAGAGCAGCGAATGCAGTTTATACATATATACATATATTTTTATTGATTTTAAAAACCTACGATATTGAATCTTTCTTTTAGATATTTACGATAGGTACCTTTTTCAAATTTACACAACAAGAAAAACTTCTGAGACTATTAAAAATAAATCAATGTATGTTTAATTTTATACTAAGAGCTATCGTTACACGTAAATGCTTCATTAAGGATTCAGTGCATTTTAGAAAATGTTCAAATAAAAACATATCCAGTCAATTTACTGACAGTATCACGACTGTATTGTGCTATAATAAACGTTTACTGAGTTTCACTTAGTACTCGAGAGATTGTTATGCTAAAGTCTAAAGCACTTACAAAACAACATAATTGAACAATAGAGAACGTCTTTGCTCCCGTGAACAATCCGTGTATAAGGCGTTATGGGTGAATATATGAACTTAGAAGATTCTGTTCCAAGTCGCTACTAAGATAATACTTATCTCCAGACGTTAAAGATACATGTAGAAATAGTTCCTGTATGCATTGTCCTGTTAATCTCAAACATCTTCGCTATTGTGTTATTGTTATGTATATTATAAAGATTATTCTCAATTTTATACAATCCCGCTAACTCGTTTGCTTCGAGAGCTTACAGCTTATTTTGGCACACCGATTGCATTTTAGGAATAAGCCAGAAAACCAGAACAATGGCAATGATAAATAATCAAAGATAACAAACGATCCGAATATGCAGATTTCGTTTGAAGGCTACGATAGGTGCACTCCGAATCGCATTGCTGCACACTGACATATACATAGACCGCGTATAGGTCCAACATTCAACGTGTATAATAATGAATAAGTTAATGTGTTTTAACATAAAAAACTTATGGTTTAGATAACCGTTCGGTACAGTCATTAGGAAATAGTCTGTTATCGTGTTAAGACGACAGCGACATCACATAACGGGGCAAACACCGTAAACCATTAATAGTACGAGAGCACCACATTCCATAAGCAGTTCGTGATGTTTATGTTCACCGATCTCAAGGAAATTGGATGTCTAATACAGATAAAATATAATTAGCTCATTTCCATCCGTAGGAATATTGTTGTACAATAATTTGTGTATTATAATCGTATTCTTCTTCTTAGTTTTAATATTTTTTTTATAATTAAAGCAAATCTCATCTTTATTATTTGTAAAGAAACCTAATTGTGTTATTAATTTTAACGAAATGTGAATGACTCTTATTTATTTACATCCCTCCGTTTAGAAATATAAAGTGCCTTTATTCTTAAAATGTTTTTGATTTCTTAACTATTATTTTTATATGAACAGTAATTTTATGCTTTGTATTTATTTGTCTGAAGGTTTGTAATACGAGCACCAGTATTTCAACTCCACTCCACTTTAATATTGTACTTATATACCTTTTCTGGAAATGATTGACATTTGGCAATAACACCGCCCTTATGTGGGTCACTCGCCTATATTGTTTTCGCTACTTCACGACTGTTAATATTACGGCGTTTAGTAAAATTTAAAATAAAATAAATAAATAAATTATTCCACTGATTATTAAATTATCATATGCATCTTATAAATTAAAAGGTAAGAAAATTTAAATTGTTCGGGTTTTTCACAACCTTCACATTCAATTATTCGCATTTAGAAGCTATACGTTTTTGTATACTTCAACCCTAATAATAAATAAAATCATCACACATTTATTATCATATTATAAAATTGTATATATTTTACATAATAAAAATACATTCGATTTAAACTTTTCTTATTAAAATGACCGAATACGATTTTCTTAACCAGACCTATAGCGAAACTTGCACTTTATCCCACGTAGTTTTTTCTACAATTACCTAGTAACTTTTCCAACTCCGTAGTCGACTGTGCCTTGTATATATAACTTGTATTTTCTCAAGTAGTTTCGACCAGTTCTAATCAGAAGTTTCCTTTGATATTATGCAATAAGTGTCACGTTTAATACGCCAATAATATGAAGGAAACAAACACAACGACAACGACACGTTAAAGTAATATAAAAAAATTCGCAATTCTCAAATCTATGTAAATTCAGTTCCTTAATTTATGGCCTTCATAATTTTAACATAATATTTGAACTTTAGGTTTATCTTTTCAAAATAACTTAGAATAAACTGTCTGAGATGTTTAAATACATATATGAATTTATTTTGAACATCAAGATCCAGAACGGACTAATCTTTAATAGGGACATAGGATTATGAAGTGTGACTAAGTACTTATATTTTGTTAAAAAGTAACAGAGCAGTATTGAATTGATAAAAAGCTTTCTTTCTAACTTTGTTTTACATACGTATGTAAGTCGGTGAACAATCGAGATTGAGTACATTAATTATAATAATTAATCGGTTTCGACAAATCGATTTACATTTGATTTAATTTCGTCGCATAAAACGTCATGGGTGATGTTAACATTAATGGAAAATCGATTGAATCGATCGATTTTTTTGAAATAAACAAAATCCATGGAATATTAAAATAAAAAATATTTTAAGTTAAATGAAAAAAAGAATTCATAACTAAACATCATAGTTAAGGCAAATTAAAAGTAACAACACAAATTTCTTATAAGACATAAGATAGCTATTTACTTTTTGTAAAGTCTACTGGACTTGACTTCGTATAGCGCTGAGTTTTGGTGTGATAAATGACTTTTGACCTGATGAGGTTCTGAAATTAGGAATCATACGAAGACATACAAACAAAAAATGTTAAAACACTTCCCATTGTGTTGTATAATAAACTATAATTATATTGCATGATACGTATAAAATTTTTGAGCTAAAAAGTTTAATTCACCTTTATTATGTTAATGCTAAAATTTATGCAAATACTTAATTAAAGAGCACAATATATATTTGATTATTTTTATTAAAAAAAAACTTCATAATAAATCATTATAATTGAACGATATAATTTAATAATTTAAAGATAGCAGACAAACATACACATATTTACATACAATACAACATTCCCGTATGGGTGTTGCTAGAAGAAATTAGTTTGTTACCTATTACACCTTTAGCCACCGTTTTGTTCACATTATATTTTAATCCAGCCCTTTCAAGTCAATATTTCATCATTTTATTTTTTATTATTATTAAAAATTTATTTAATTCTCCGGCTTCTGCCTATTATTTAAGAAATTTTTATGTAATTTTATATTTGTAAATTAAGTTCATACAGCTTTCCAAAAAATATCTCATACGAATAGCAATACAGATATACAAAAAAAGTAGTGCTGTATTTATTTTACTACGATATCAACAAAAAACATTTGTTTTTAATTAACAATATTTGTATATTCAAACCTATTTTATTTATATAAATGACGTCAAATGGTTGGCGAAAAGCAAACAATTCGACTGTAGTACGAGAACGCAATCATTCAAAATAATGCCGTGACAAATCTCGTCTCGCATAGCAATAAATGCAAAGCGAATAACGTGACGTGTGATCTCAGATAACAATAAAGCCAACTCACTCGTAGCTCGCTTATTATTCAAAGCCACAAAAGATGTATTTATCAAACCGTCACTCATAGCCGTTCTCTCATAGAACATCTCAGAATAACGTCTGCATTAACACTCTCAGATTACAATCTAATGGGATTGCTTTCGTCTTTTAATCAAAGTTAATTACGTCAATCAAATGTAACAATAAAGGTTACAAAATTGTTGTAATGTAAGAATAATGTGTATCTTTCGTTGGCACCGCTTGTCCATAAAAAAAAAGAAATATTAGTTTTTTATTTACGTTCCAAAAATAATTCTTTTAAATTTTAGAAAATTTTGTTCAACGTCCGCAAAGGTTTATGGCTCAGATAGTAACTACCGTGCCACAGTAAATTTCTCCCGAAAACTATCAACAAAAACTCGGAAGTTCCTCTCTTATTATTGAACCGAAAACTTTGTTAACGAAGTTATGAACAATAAATTCTAGAATAATAAAAATATTGATTTTTTTATCAATTTAATTATACGACGTTGTCCTCTACAATAATTGTGCGTTATCAGAAGGCCATATCATAGATAGGCTAACAAAAAAGTAAATATGAGAAAAACAAACCAAAAAAATATTGATACGAGGAGGTTCGTTTTGAAATGGTTTTCAAATTGATTTAACGGCTTAAGTTAGCTTTTCTTCTTTAATGCTCTTGAGTTGAGTTGAAAAACGACCCAAAGCCTACTTGAACTTTTCCCCTTACTTAATGCCTAACCACTTCAATACTTTTTATTCATTCGCAATCTCGCTCGAGAAATACTATGATTAATTTCTAAAATCATTATTACGTCTATCACCATTAATAAATTTAGGAACATTACAAATTAGTTATGGGAATAATGTCATTCTTCTAAAATGTAAAAAATCAAAAAAGTTTCATTATTTTTAAACGTAGTTCCAACTTCCGGAAGAAGTTAAGGGATGTGTTGTGAAATGGCTTAAAAAAGCATTAGCATGCTTTTTGCTGTTTATTGCGTTCTTTAAAATAAATATAGCAATAGAAATGAACAATGAAATATATACTCTATATTATATATTATGATTCTGTTAACTTAAATAACTTAGTTGGGGCTTTTAGCGTAGTTAATGAATTTAATATATATTATTCCTATAATTAAAATACGCGACTAACTGACAAGCTTCAAAAATGCATCTCTTTTTAAGAAATAATTTTCGCCTTTAAAACTTAAAAAACTATAATTTAATTATAATGTATCATCTTCATCAACCGTGCTCAACACTCAGTTGGACTTAGTTGCTATCATTCAAATATAATGCTAAGTGAATTTAGAATAACTAGCATTAATTTAACATTACTGCATGTGCTAAACGAAGTTCAAGTGTCTATCAAGCAAATTAAATGTTATATTTTTGGAAAAAACAATAATTCCACTCAAAGATTATCTATTTTCCATTGTTGTCATATTTAATATGATTCACGTGTTATAAAATGCATGTTCTTTTAGTTACTTCCTAATAAACTTTCCTTGTATCGAATGTGATTACGTATTCAGATGGCGTGAACGATATCGGTAACATTGAAATGTTAAATTAACAGTGCAGACGCGAACATCCACGGTCATCATCGACTATCGAGTCAGAGGGTCCTGGATAGCATCGCTAATGTATCGTATCTCTCGATTGACCTAATTTTAAATCAAACCTATCATCCGTATTCACTACACGTGCTAGTATTTATTAAATTTATATATATTTATAAACAGCCTTTAATAAAATACGTTATTATGTCAGACAGATTTAAGTTATTTCCATTCTTATTTTTTTGTATGGTAATTAATATATGCACAAACAAGATTATATTAATTATAATAAATAATTTTGAAGAATGCTCATAATTAATTCAATGTTTTTAAGGATTCTATTTTTGTTATTAATTATTAAAAATTAAAAAAAATATACTAAAAATAATAATATAATTAAAAGGAGTGAGTAGAAAATATTTTGAAACATACGCACTTAACCTTCCCGATTTCAGGTTCGTCATAATCTTTACGACGTTAATTTATAATTGAGCAATTAGTGACCTAATTATTTTGTTTAGTTAATCCTGCCACTGAAAGGATAATAACAGCATTTATTAATTAAAACGGGAAAGCTAAAGTAAGTGTCTGTTAATCTGAGTTTTAGATTACGACAGACAAATTTCAACATTCATTGTTAAGAAAATTGTTTGGAAGAAAAGAAAACGTTGAGAGAAAGATCAGCCGCGTAAAAAAACTAGTTCAAGCAGAAATAATAAACTCACAAATATGTTAAAATTATTAGGAAAATCATAAAATTACTTACATTTTAGATCTCAGGGACTAGTCATTCTTAACTTGGTCGGCAAAATAATTATCAACTGTAATTAAAAAGATTTTTTGTAACCTTTTAAGTCTGTTTAATTCATTTTACGTAACCCTAAAATATACTATTTTTAACTTTTTTAATATATAAGAAACACTACGTTACTATTATAGGCCAAGGAAGTTAGAGGCAACATGGCACAAAATTTATCACCTATGTTATTAGGCATTTATATTGGTTATTACTCCATTTACATGACATCTCTTTTAATAATAGTACTAAAAAGCAAAAATACACTAAACCTTGTTTCAGATAGGGCCAATAACAGAAACAAAATGGATGTCAGATGGAAAGTTAGTTCAAGAGAACAACAACATTTCCATCCATGTGACTCCACCGGATGGAGAAGAAGATGATGAATTTGTACCGCCGCTACGAATGCGGCGGAAACTCAGCACACCGCTAAGTGCTTTACCAGGATCAATAGAAAGACTTAATGCTACAGGTAACGGAAACATTCCTTAAAATATATTAAATTCAACTTATTTTTAATTAAATCTTAAATTAATTTTTCAATCTATCAAAACTTCAATGGAATTTCAAGCATAATTTTTGTATTTATTAGCAGACTTTTAGTAGTTAAAATAAATAAATATCTTTGTAGAACTATTAAGACTATCACCAGTAAGATGTTTATCTCCGTTGGATCGCACAAAGCGTCGCTTCAGCACGATGGTATCAAGCGCTGCGGCAGCTGCAGTGTCACGACGTCTCTCTGCAACTATCGGATGGTGCCTCGCCACTCCCACGCAAGTCAAACCTCAAATAGTCCGCCAGGGTCGTGCACTCTGCCTTCAATACATTAAAACACAAATAAGGCGATCGTCGTCATGCCCAAATAAAGTAAATTTTGTATTGTTTTTAGTATATTTTTACTTGTCTATTGTCTTAAAAGTCAAAGAATACTAAATAATGAAAACATCTAACTAATAATTTTAATTTCCATTTAAAGCAAATAGTATTAAAACGTCTGCAAAGAATGCTGGAAACTGAATGTGGTGAGGAAGCTACGAATAATATAGAAAGCGGTGTTCTGGCCGCATTACGGGCTTTATGTGCTGCTTTAGAGAGAAAAAGACCAGAAGCGTTTAGACATGTAGCGCGGCAGGCTACAAGAGCGCCTTCGGCTATGCTGCGATCGGATACAGCCCTTGCTGAGTTGACGCTTGCATTAGCTCGTCGTATTACCAGAGAAAACATAACATGGTCCAAAGTAACCAAATTCTTTTATAATTTCAAATTAAACTTCTTTTTATTAGAAGAGTTATTTAATGTTGCACCGTAGAGAGATGCAAACCCCTAAAGAATGTATATTTATATATATGTTTTATTTTCAGATCGCTGCTGTGTATTGTATATGTGGAGCTCTGGCAAGGGAGGCGGCAGAGGCAGGAGATGGGGAACCCCCGCTTGAACTAGTGTCGTCACCAGCCGCAGCCATAGCAGACCTTCTCCACGAAGATGCTGGGTCCTGGATAGCATCTCATGGTGGCTGGGTGGGTCATATTAGAACGTTAGCTAATAATTGTGTATCAAAATAAATGTTATGATATATTGCGACACTAATTACAATGAAAAGTAACGAAATTTATTTATTTGATTAACCACTTTTCCTAAAATATTACATAAGTACATTTAAAACATGATAGCCAACGAGATCGAAATTCTGTTCAAAGGCAATGACCTTATTAGGATAATTCAATCATATTTTATATGTATATCATATTATATATATATTTTCAGAACGGACTTATCGAAAGACTACGCATCAGTGAACGCGACCAACGATCCGAGAAAACACTTCGAGTTATGGTGTCTTTCTTTGCATTGGCATGCTGCTTTCTGTTACTACTAAGATGGGTCATCCATACAAATCCAGCCTATGATGAATAATTACATAAGAATACCTAATTTAAAACTAAAGTACCTTTTTTTATCTTAGTCATTTACTCCACGAATTGTTATAATGGAAGGATTATTGAGTCATTAAACCAATCTTTCACTTAATATTATAAACCGATTTATTTTCATTCATTCATTCATTCGTTCAGTTTATTTATATGGAATACGAAAATATTTATTTAATTTAATTTTACTGTAAAAAAGGTCGATTGCTACAAATAGAATATTCTTACAAATCCTCAGTATATGGTAGTCATTTAATTCCATAACAAAGATTTATATTTATACTAATTTATTTAGTAATAATGACTTTACTTGTTATTTTTAATATGCTAAGTTCTACTGTAGCCGCAATTGCAGTTAGTATGGTAATTATAAATAGAGAGAGAGAGAGAGAAATACTTTGGCAGTAATAACTAAATCTTACATAATGTTTATGGAGATAAAACCAAAATTTTTTCCTTCGCGTTACACTTTATAACAAACAATTTTTATGTCCTACGAAAACACACTAAAATGTCTTAACCGTGAAGTATATATGCCTCTATAAATATCCATATTGCAATGATTAATCGAATCCATTAACTTATACTGATATAAAATTTAAGCAAAGCAAAAAATTAATCACAGAAAAGACCTCTGTGGAAGCAACAAGGCAAATAAAACATTATAAAAAATAGATGCTGTTAGGAACTATTTGTAATAAAAAAGACTCATCACCGATCAAATATTGGTCTTTCTTATTGTACTTTTTTACAAATTTATTCATATATTGTGAACAAAATCTATAAGTACGTGATGAAATTTTAAAAATAAAGACTTTATCTTATATATATGAGCAAGAGCATTGAAGTACAAAGCCTTAATGGTTGTGAAGATTGTATTCGTCAAAAAGTAAGTTCGTTATAAAATTAAATATATTTGACAAGTTGCAAATTAAAAATATGTATAGAGATCAAGAATCCTACGTACCTACATATTTTGTTATTTTTAGTTCACTTGAAAATGGTAACTAATACCTAAGCCTTGTTTGAATTCCTACGTAAACATTTTTGTATTTTTTTATTCATAAAAGGAACTTTTTACAATCATAAAAACCGATATGATAGACGTATGAATATTATTAACATTGAACAGTTATCATAAATCATCAAGTGGAAACATCTTTATGTAATTAACCCCATATCACTCTCATTGAATATGTATAGTAACAGTTAAATTACAACGAAAAATACATGATTATCCTTCTTTCACTTAATGTTTTGAATATGTTATTAACATCTAGGTTCGAACCTCTCTAAACCGCTACAAACCTCTTTAGATTTTTCATCAGAATCAAGGTCGACTATTTCTTGCCACAAAAAAAATCTTACTTTTCACATTAGATAGCACTTTTCAGTTTTAATGTCATCTTAAAGCCTTAACGAATAAACATACAGGCTTATCAATTATGTTATTTATGTTATAGAAATTTTGCCTAATAAAGTATTAGAAACATCAAGGCTGAAATTGTTAGTATAATAAAAAAATATATATTAATCTATTCTTTTATTACTTTTCACATCCTCGACTTCAATTACCTCTTCGCTAAAGCAAATTTAGTGTGAGTATTCAAAGGTACTGAAGTTTAAAATTGATATCATTATAAGCGATGCAAGACGTTTTAATATTTTCTGAGATTTACAAGAAAATTTACATAATTTTCATAAGAACGATGTTATACATGTATGTGTTAGAAAATATAACGACAGGGACAAATAGAATATGAAAAGCCAATTTAGGAACACCTTTTCTAACAGTACCTATAAATATTTTAATATAAAAGTTAAGGGGTAGTTTAATGCCTACAAAATATGCAGAAGCGCCATAACATTATGCTTAAATATCTTAGTGTTTGAATATATTTATTTTGAATGGATATCGCAGCAATGATTTTCCCAGTACCACTTTTTCGTTGATACATACTTACCCGGACGGCCTCGAAATACGCGCCGCTACTAATACACAAATATAAACTATATTAAATGACCCATTCCCAGTATTACCTTTAATTAAAAGAAGGGCCATTTTAAATCTTCAATATTAAGAAGATATAAAGTAAGTAAACACAAAGGAAAAATGTTATATTTAATGAGTTACAAAATATTTTATCTACGAAGATTAGAATGTAAAATGTACCGTAGGCTTGGCACAAGCGTACATAGTCAACAGCAAGGTTGGAAAAATGATTATTCCTAAACCATCAGCAGTAACAATATTGGCGAAAATAAAAGAATAATGAACTTAGAGAAGTTCATTTTAAGGTTGGCTCTAAATAAAGGCTTATTATATACTTATTATCTTTTTTCAAAAAAAAATATTTTTATACGTAATGTTTCGTATGATAATAATTAACATATATTAGTAGCTAATTATAAATGCTATTTATATTTGGACTTTGGGCTATTGAGCTTTGGCAAAAACATAACGAGGCAATAAGTATAACCCAAGCTTAAAAGAAAGTGCGCCCTAAAAATTTACACTAAGAAGCGCCTATTGGCCAATAAGAGACTACCAATTCTTTATTTTTTAAACAATTGAGGTATGTTATTCCATCGTAACATTGTGATATTTCATCTCAGTATGAAGTATTCTTCATACCTACTTCAGACTATGAATTGCCTTAAAGAGTTTTTGTTAGACTCCAAGAAACTTAACTGGAATCGACGTTAGCTCGCACAATAAAAGTATTTCCAGGGGTTCACTAAAGATCAAAAATATATATGGTATGTGCAACAAAATAAAAATATGTTGGGTGTTCTTTTATTATCTACAATGTAAATAAAAAATTATAATCTTGAAAAAGGTGGACAAGTCACTTACATTATAGTAAATGTCAAGCTTAAAATTATACTATTACGAAATTTAAAGATTCTAATAAAAAGATTAATCCATTTTTGTTGTGTTTGTTTTTGTAACAAATAGGTTAAAAAATAATATTTTGTCTATAAATAGTGACATCTATTATCTACTTACAACAAAATGGTTTTCCTTAGTTATCACTTTTACCCCTTAAAAATATTTGTTTCTTAAAAATAATTTTATATTAATTTAAACATAAATTGATTAATTATATAAAGAATTAAAATGGTATTTTTTTAAATTATGTTTTATGTAGTTGGAGAAAAATAAATTGTCTTTGGATTTGCTGTTAATAATCTATATATGCTCGACATCTGTGGTTTTAAGAAAGAATAAAAATTAAATAAAACAATCGAGATTCGAGAATTATACTCAAGTAAAAAATACATGTTCTTTAAATGTTAATGTATTGCGAATAATTCTAAAGTTAATAGTGGTAATAAGATACATTTATACGTAAGTTCTAAATCTTTTTAAAATTTGTATGATAATAACAAGTGGCGCTGAGGTAGATTGAAATAAACTTCACAACAGAGAAAGAGACATCTTCATATTTTGTCATAACTATTTAATTTCTATGTATATTTTTTGCATCATTTTAAATACGTTACTAGCTATAATAAATATAAGATTCTTAAAAAGTATCAAATTGATATTTCCTTTATACGTTATAATGGTCAACTAGATGTGAGTGCTGTATTTAATCATGAATGACGTTTGCGTTTGCAAGAAGTAAAACAACATTTTTGATTTCAGATGTGAATGTAAAAGTAACAATGAAGTATTATTGCGACTGCAAATGAAATAACATAGAAGTTCAGAGTTTTATTTAGTGCATTAGTTAACAGATACGTTGCCGCAATGATGAAGAGTACTTTACCTAAAGATAAACCTGGCAAAATGAGGATCCGAGCTTTCCCCGTAAGTGTTTGTTACACGTGAAAATATAATTATTATTACGATATAAACATACGATACCAATATCGTTACAATCAGTAATGTCTATGTATCATTTGTTATTGTAAAACAAATATGACATTGTTGGTACAACCTCTGTATTGAAACAAATTTATGTATATATGTATTACAGATTATCATACAACAATTTACCACACAAATTGTTGAACTAGGAATAGTATTAATTTTATATTTTTCCATAATAAAAAAAATATAGAATATCATTATATTTTATTATTATTAAGTTTTAAAAATGTTCATTGCTATATATGTTTTATCACTAACATTTTATAAATTTTTTGGTCAAACTGAGTCAGATTGCTATGAAAATGTTTTAAATAAACATAAATATGACATTATGTATTCATATTGTAATACACTAAATATTAAGACCGCCTCTAACATAATAGTGGAATGTTAGTTTAGTCTCTTTTAATATTCTTGCCTTTTCATTTGGTGGATTCTTAGTATTACTTAAAAATACATATATTTTTGAGTGAAATCTATGTATGTATATAAATTGTATAGTTAAGCATCTTTTTTCCTTAAAACCTGGCTTAATATTATAAATGAACATACTTTGTGGTATATCTTCATGACATATTTCTTTTACTCAAATATTGTTATACCGTATATATAGTATACTGTATACCTAGCATTAAAAATATCTAGCTACCCCGTAACCGTAGACAGGATTTCGTATTAATTTTTTAAGTTTTATATTAAACTTATGCATAAAAAAAGAAGCCTCTGAAAATATTCCTTATCTGTTCAAATAAAAAACTTGTTACTATATATGATCCTAAATTTAATATAAAATGTCAATATAGTCTTTTTTTCAAATTTTGTATGATATTTATAGATTATATTAAACAAACACAGCTGCCAACTTTTTATTCATGTATTTAGTATATTCCTTCAGATTAGATTTTAATTGTAATAGATATGGCAAGTTTACATTAACCGACACTTGTTTGAAATTAGAAACATTGTTATTTCAGTTTAGAACAAAATTTCAGTTTTCAATATGTCAATATTATTTAATTTGACAAGAATAAAAATTAATTTAAAATAATCATTTGTAACAACTTTGTACAGTATATATATATATTTTTTATTTTTGTTATTGTTTGCTACAATGTTTATTCAATAATTTGCTAGTTTAAATATTAACCATGACACGGAAATTTCAAGTATGGAATTATTCAGAGCCATATTACCAAATGTACCCAGACACATGGGTTCGTATTTATTGTGTTTATTAAAAATAGAACTAATAACTTATAATGATACAATTGTTTTCATACAAAGAGATAGATTTTAATTACTATTGCTTAAATGTGTGTGACATACTGAAATTACTTTTGTAGATGACTATGGATGAGAAATATGTGGAGCGCATATGGAGTTTACTTAAGAATGCAATACAAGAAATACAAAAGAAAAATAACTCGGGGCTTTCATTTGAGGAGCTTTATAGAAATGCATACACCATGGTTCTTCACAAACATGGAGAAAGACTTTATACAGGATTAAAAGAAGTTGTTACACATCACCTTGAGACAAAGGTAGTTATTATTATTTAATCTTTGTTCTAACTTTCTTAATTCATATGTGTACTTATATAAAACTGTTGTCACAATCATTTCTATTACAATTATTGTTTCCATTACATTAAACATTGTGATTAGCAACCTATTATTATGATTATATATTTTGGTGTCAACAAAAAAATAAAATAAAGCAGTTTAAAAAAAAAATACAAAAGAAAAGGTGGACTTATTGGACAACTTTATAAATTATTTGACAAAATGGTGTTTTTTATTAGGCAACCTTATGGTTGGAGGATTTTGTTTGTTGATACAATCTTACATATACATTAAAATTATGTTTATATAGATTGTTGTAAATAAATGGATGTTTTGTTGTAAAGGTTCGTGAAGATGTCCTTCAGGCGCTCCACAATGGGTTTCTCCAGACATTAAACAATGCTTGGACCGATCACCAAACCAGTATGGTCATGATACGCGACATACTCATGTACATGGATAGAGTTTACGTACAGCAGAATGATGTAGATAATGTTTATAACTTGGGACTCATTATATTCAGGGACCAGGTGAGAAATATATTGATACACTCCACTACAACAAATATTAATTTATATAATGTAATTTTAGACATTTCAACTTAATTTCTTCAATTTTTATGAAATATAAGATTAGATGACAAGTACCCTCACCATAAGTATACATAATTAGCTATTGCTATTATTTTATATTTTCTATGTCTTAACATGTAAGTCGTTT
This sequence comes from Danaus plexippus, assembly GCF_018135715.1. NCBI lineage: Eukaryota > Metazoa > Arthropoda > Insecta > Lepidoptera > Nymphalidae > Danaus > Danaus plexippus. The sequence continues at coordinate 4,933,568 of NC_083537.1, read as the reverse complement.
GTTTAATTATTTTGAAAATAGAATTTAGTTATAAAAGGAGCCCAATTCAATGTGTATGTTTTTTTCATATACTGCTTTAATGCCACACTTACTTCTGTTCATGCAACATAACTGATAAATGTAATTGAGTGAGAATTCAAACATTTTCAGTCTAATGCATCAGAACTGTTTTTTAAACCAATTTTGGATACAATTCTATATGCTTTTAATATTTGGGTTCATGGTGTGTGTTATGTATGTCAGGTTGCCCGCTACGGTTGCATCCGTGACCACCTGCGCCAGACCCTTCTAGAGCTGGTTGCTCGTGAGCGTCGCGGTGAGGTCGTGGACCGTCTCGCCATAAGGAACGCCTGCCAAATGCTCATGGTGGTCGGCATCAACTCGCGCACCGTCTACGAAGAGGACTTTGAGAAGCCCTTCCTGCATCAGTCCTCTGAATTTTATAGGGTACTCTTTTGACTATTACATCTGAAAGTCAAATAAGGATGTAAACACAATTGTTTAAATTAATATCAATATATTTGCGTTAATGATATCATTAGCACGTATATTTGTTTGCGATTACTCAAAAACTATAATTTGATTTAGTATCATTATATCCTTTTAAATAACTTCATTTCATATCACAGATGGAATCTCAAAAGTTCCTAGCTGAGAACAGCGCGGCGGTGTACATAGCCCGTGTGGAGGCCCGCATCAGTGAGGAGGCGGAGCGTGCGCGGCACTACCTGGACGAGAGCACTGAGCCGCGGATAGTGGCCGTCCTCGAACACGAGCTCATAGAGAGACATATAAAGACCATTGTTGAGGTATAAGGAAACCGTAACCAAAAGCTTCGGATGTGGCTGACGTCATGGTAATGAGTATCTACTTCTCAGAGGAAAAACGTTTAAGGAAAGCTGGTCGCGTATCAAATCACTAGATAGATGTCTATTATAATTGAAAACTTTCTTGTACACTTCTGTTATTTAAAAAAATAAAAGCAAAATTCAGTTTCGTATAAAGTGATTCTAAAGAGTCGCATTTTATGGGCTACCTATTTGAAGAGCTAATCATGTAGGAAAACTACATTAATATAATAAACAAAGCGGTCGGAGTCGCGAATTGCAGCTAGTTTATGATTGTCAATAACAATAATTTAATTTACGCTATGATTGTAACCGCAGATGGAGAACTCTGGTGTTGTTCATATGTTGATGCACACTCGCACAGTGGAGTTGGCCTGTATGTACAAGTTATTGTCCCGTGTGGACGAGGGCCTGCGCACTGTAGCGGACGCCGTGTCAGCACACCTCAGGGAGCAAGGCCGCGCCCTCGTCACTGACACGCATAGCAACACTAATGCCATAGCATACGTGCAGGTAATACGTACGCCATTGAAGTTGAAGCCTTTGAAGTCTGTCTCATATGAGATTATTTATATGATCAGAATAACCAACGCCCTCTATTGATACTGGCAATGAATATTTTAAAGCAAACACTGCTTCAAGGTCTCTATCGATTATTTCGACCGTAAAATCCGACCTTTGCTGTAAAACAGATTTTAATCTGAACATTAAAATAATTATATTTTAAATATTATGATATTATTTGTTATAAGGCTTAGCCTTAAAGGGCTTGTAAGAATATGTTGTCTAAATGGCACGATGGTTTTAACATCACAACATAGGCTTCTATTTCTCAACCCAATACTCAAGTACTTTTTCTCTTGTTCCAGAACCTACTCGACCTTAAAGATAGATTCGACCACTTCCTCCACAACTCGTTTAACAATGATAAGATATTTAAACACATGATTGCTTCAGACTTTGAATACTTCCTCAACCTGAACAACAAATCCCCGGAGTTCCTATCATTATTCATTGATGGTAAACTCAAGAAAGGCGAAAAAGGCGTAAGTACTTTATAATTTTATAATGGACCTTGTAATGTCAAGCAATTTTTCCATTATATATCCCATTGAACATGAAGAGTTTCTATTGAATAAGCAAATAGGTTTTAAGGTAATAATCAAAAGTCGTGACATTTTTAGCTTACATGCATCAAATATTATAACAGTATATGCTTGATAATTTTGAATATCAATAAAAAATCTATAATTTTATCACAGTCTTAAGCTCTTTTAAGCAAAATTTTGTTAATTAATAAAAATACTGCTCTATAAAAGGTTATTAATACTATTTAAAAAAAATGACCACATAGATGAGTGAACAAGAAATAGAGGCAGTCCTGGACAAAACGATGGTGCTTTTCCGTTTCCTTCAAGAGAAAGACGTGTTTGAGCGTTACTACAAACAGCATCTGGCCAAACGTTTGTTGCTCAATAAATCTGTCTCAGATGACAGCGAGAAAAACATGATCTCTAAACTGAAGGTATGCTATTAAAAAAATAAAAATCTACCACGGAGATATAAATATATTATTCTATTTAAAGTACTTAAAATTCTTCAGAATTTTGATCCTTATGGACATGTCACTAAGGATCACAATATTGTAAATTAATATATATTATTTTATAAATAAAAAAATATATTTGTATGTTTATCTTATGTCCAAGTATTTCCAATATTTCATGCTACTTGATTGCCAACATGCTACAAAAAATATCACTGCCGTTGCTGGCACTGAATTAGTTAATAATTTAAAAATAAATTTAAAAAAAAACGACATTGAGTATATTCTGATCTGATACCATTCCCAGAATGAAGGCTTAATTAAAGACGTGGAGCCAAGAGATTTTCACTGTATAATAGGTGATGTCTCACAAATAGATAATCCAATGAGCGATCAGTGAATTCCATACAACCGACCATCCAAACAATCCTGCAAAATTCTTTACCAATTTTCTGGGACATTTTTTGTAAGTGTCCAAAGTTTTACTTTGCAGATTATCATTTTGAAATCTTGCTTAAAGTCGGGATATTTTTTTTTTTTTTTGTTGATACGCCATAAATGTGTAAAGAATTTTGCAGACCGGACTTTAAGCAGGATTTTATAGAATCCCATAGACCCTGCATCGCCACCAGCGTTAGCCGTAACTAATGTAGTCACCTAGAATAATTTACTTCGTCTTCATCTTTTTTGTAACAAATTCTACGTTTTGGTATCCAAATTATTGCTCAAAATATGTGCTATTTGCATTTCAGACTGAGTGCGGATGTCAATTCACATCAAAGCTGGAAGGAATGTTCAAAGACATGACAGTCTCCAATACTATTATGGAAGAGTTCAAAGAGCATGTGCTTCAATCAGGGGTGAATGTGTTTTATTACTTTACAAATTTGTATGTGCCTTGTTCCGCGGCGAAGATGTGACACAAGACTAGTCCGTTAATATCTATGATGATTGTAATAATATACTTGATACTTACTTCCATTCGTCACAGAACAACTTGCACGGCGTGGATCTGTCCGTGCGTGTGTTAACGACTGGTTTCTGGCCGACGCAGAGCGCGACGCCCAAGTGTAACATACCCACGGCGCCGAGGAGTGCATTCGACGTGTTCAGATCGTGAGTTATCGTTATAATATATACTCCATTAGAATATATGAATTAGTGTACTAAATCATTCTATAAGTAAATATTAGGATATTTACTTATAGAGGTACTTTGTAGTCATGATTAAGAAACGAAAAATAGATTGATTTAATTTTTTATCACTTCTTGATGCAATTTATAATGTCATGATAGTTCTCATCTCGTCTGCTCTCGATGACGATTGCTGCAAAGGAACCAAAACGTCGGGATTATGTGTATACGAAAATCTTAATTTTATGTCATGATAATGTTGTCTATAACGAAGCTTCTTAATTATTTTCTTTAATTAAGACAATTTTATAAATTACATTTCCATGTACATGATTTAAATCCATATTTAATGAACTAAGTAGATATCAACATGTGCGAAGATCAATGAAAGAAATAATCTATAGACACTTTGTATTCAGATTGCCACGCAAATTTTTTTATTTTAATAAAGTATATTCTGGCGTGTTGTAGTATAAACTAGTATGTACATATATGAATTACCACTTCGTTATATATTATCGCAGGTTCTATCTCGCAAAGCACTCCGGTCGTCAGTTGTCCCTACAGCCTCAGCTGGGTAGTGCGGACCTCCACGCGACGTTCCGCGCGCCCTCTACCGGCAGTCCGCCCCGCTCCCCGCCCTCCGCCCCCGCCGCCCCCGCCGCCGTCCGCAGGCACATCATACAAGTGTCCACCTTCCAGATGTGCGTGCTGCTACTGTTCAATAAACGCGAACGACTCACCTACGAGGTAATATACTACCATATATTAACATACAGATATGCCAAGTGTATATATTTATAATCTTCGGAGATGTCTCTTTAGGTTGAACTGTGAAATAATTCGCATCTCAAAGTATATAATGCACTTTATTCGCAGGAAATCCTGAACGAGACTGACATCCCTGAAAAAGATTTGGTAAGAGCATTACAGTCACTAGCGATGGGGAAACCGACACAGCGCGTTCTGATCAAACATCCCAAGACCAAGGAGATCGAACCGTCGCACCAGTTCTACGTAAACGATGCCTTCACCTCCAAGTTACATAGGTGAGTAAAATAACGTCATATATATATATTATACGGTTCATCAGAGAAATGCACCTTATGTAAGTTGTAAGGGAAATTGCACTGTCACATTATTACACAAATCTGTATGGCTTGCTTTAATGGATGTCTCGTTAATATTGTTCAGTCCAGTATTCATTTTGGTTATTGAATAATCATATATTGAGAAAGCCTTAATGTTCAAGCAACAAATTGTGGCTGTGCGTTTTCAGTATACACTTTTGGTTTCTTTTTCACGATTAAACTACAGGTCCGAAAGAAAAGATCTGGATAAATAGTAGTCTGACGGCACGAGGTCCGGACTAAATGTCCGTACTGGTCCATGTTTGTGATTTTTAGAAAATACAAATTTATCGAAAGTAACAACGCTGTGTCGTCCATTTAGTGAACGTCTCTTCCACTTCAATTTCCCATATTTTCCTTGCCGCCGCGGCTAAACAATAAACTAGTTTCATAATGATACACTCTGTACTATTTATTATAAAAACGTAATGCGTCCTTAAAAAACAAAGTGAGAACGATTAGAAGAAAGTAAAACAATTGTACTTTTCATAGAATTAGAGACATGAAAATCGACATCACTTATGAAACAAACCAAACCTCTGTATTTTGATAATCGAACAATCTGGGGTTTTTGGAACTAAAAGTAGGAATTGTGGCAAAAAGCCATTTCTATTACGTATATAAAAAAATCTACGTCCTAAATCTACGTCGTCAAGTTTGTAGGACACGTGTCCTAGAAACTTGAGTATTACTGGTATTATATGTCCACAGAGTTAAGATTCAGACAGTAGCAGCGAAAGGTGAATCGGAGCCGGAGCGTCGCGAGACACGCAACAAGGTGGACGAGGACCGGAAACACGAAATAGAGGCAGCCATTGTGAGGATCATGAAGGCCAGGAAGAAAATGGCGGTATGTGTTATACAGGGTGTTACAAATTTTTAATGGACCATAATTATTATACTAAATTTGTTGTTCATGAATTTTCCAGCACACATTACTTGTGGCGGAGGTCACGGAACAGCTCCGCGTGCGGTTCCTCCCGTCTCCCGTCGTGATCAAGAAACGTATTGAGGGTCTCATAGAACGGGAATACCTCGCGCGCACTCCCGACGACCGCAAGGTCTACACATACGTCGCATAGGTATAACATACACACACATTCATAATTATATATAATAACTCGTCTTATAATATTGTCTGCTCAACAATCTCTGTGATAGTTTCTTGTGACCAAAACTTAATGCGTGTGGTGAGGGACGTGACGTAACATTTTTTAACTTGCAGAGGTTAAAAAAGTAATCAGTTGATTATTTTGAAAAAGCCAATGGTAATGACTGATTTTCATATTTTGTATTATCACTGGTGAACTTCCTCTCAGTGCATCACATTTTCGTGTCAGTAATCATTGTATTTACCACAGAATAAGTAGATTCCTTCTATTTTTCAGAGTCTTCTGAGATATTTCACTTCTACCGGCTACTCTCTAGCGACTTCTGTTCCTCCTAATATATATATTTACGTTTGTTCGTCCCTCTTGATGTAACTGTTCGCTTATACGTTCCGACCGTGAATGTGCACCGTTCTAATTTTATCAAAGAAAAGAATGTTACAGATGTTGATGACAGAAAATAGATATCTTACAATGAAAGGAACAGAGTGTAAATTGTTATTAATAATTGGAATATAAATACATTAAATATTACAAATTCTTTTGATAGTCTTATAATGTTTTAAATATAAACAGGCTTCAACAATCATTTGCTGTTTAAATCTTTGTTTTGCAGAACATCTGTAACATACTTGCTTGATGTGGCTGACCCTCAATTATCGAAGTATATAAATGTAAACAAACTTTAATTTGTTGTTTTACTATAGTTAGAACAAATTATTCCTTAAAGATCGAGTACATACAGATTGAATTGTTATCAATGTAAAAATATTGTATATACAAATATTGTGGCTTGAGTTAGATCTGGTTGATGTGTACTATAAGCGATCCTCATAATTCCTTAGAACAGCTATGTTTAAATTAAATTCTCTTTTATATAAACTAGTTTCATTAAACCGCACCTCAATAACTCGGTCTTTGACTTGGTGTAAACATAAAATGGGATTTATTTTCAGGCCACCACAGGTCCAACTCAGAAGGGTGAAAGCCAAGATAAAGTGATAGAAGTAATAAAAGTGTTTAAATTATTGCAAAATAAAAATTATTAGTTATAAAATGAAAGTTATTTTATTTGATTAAACATAACATGAAATTCATACATATTAAAAAGTAATAGCTTTGAAAGTAATTGCTCTTATTTGAAGGAAAATTTATTAAGTCCTTTGGAAAACGAATGTTTAAATGGGAAGCTTCTGGAAAATCCGCCATTGGTGGTACACTTACATCAACGAAGTAGGTGTCTATGCTTAAAACCAATGATAAGTCTTCTACATCAAATGTCACATTCTCAGCACTACCTTCTATTCTAGCATTTAAAATTTGGTTTTCTTGCTTTGTTTGTCCTGTATCAGCAAATGCAAACACAAAAGAAATGCTCTTCACTATATTGAAACAAAGCAACTTTGAACTTTTTGCTCGGTACTCGCCATAAATGACGTCGTTATTAAGAACATCCATACCGAGCCACTTCTCATCACCGATTCCATGAGGATTGCCATAAGGTGAGATAAAAAACTTTTTACTTGCTCCTAAAAATGTATTTATTTGATGCTGGATTCTGAGACATTCATCAGTTCCATTAAATATTTTCGTGCTTCGTTTCAAAAATAGTCTGCATTTCAGTCTTTTATTTTGTCCGAATATTAATATATTTTTAGTTATGTTTGTCAGTAAACAAACACCATTTCTATTAATAGGAACTGTAATGTCTCTTTTCTTTGGAACTGTATTGTTAAAGAAATCTTTTGTATGGTTGTTTATTGAATATGAAGCTATTATGGGCAACCCTTTTATGTAGCCAATGTTACCACTTAATTGAACCACATTATCTATAGAGTCGTTGGTCATGTAGAAGTTAATTTTTATCTCTTGATTCACCACTTGCTGACTCATTGATACTCGAGTAACATGTAATTTGATCACTGCTTTCGTTATTACGGACTCGTTGCAATAAAATAAATAATCCACTTTAACAGCAATATTGGTGCAGTAACTTTCCGAACATGTTGGTTCATGCAAACTCTTATTATATGGTAAGCAGTCGCTGTCATCACAAATTAAAAGTGTCCATTTAACACATTCAAATGAACTACAGTTCTAAAAACGGAGAGTAATTAAAGAAGAGAGTAGTTCTGTTTCATATGCTATATAAAAGAATCAAAGTTAGTGTGTTACCAGAACCGTGCTGTTAATTGCTGTAACTGTAGGACTGATAATATTGGTATCCTCTGAGCTTTTGATGACATTCAACATATGGAGATCTTGTAATTTTACTAAGCATTTAATTTCCTCATTTCTCAAAAATTTTATTGCTTTGGTGCCACCACAATAGTTATTACATTGCATTATAGGAATTTCTGGAATCAAATATTAAGTATATTACCAAAATAAGTTCTAGAAATGTGTTTGTCTGTACAAACTTGATAATTAAAAACCATTTACCTAAAATATTCAACTTTTTATTTGTTATGGTCCAGATCATTTGTCCAGCCACATACAATTGCTTTGAAAAAGTAGGCATCTCTATGTTTTTATCTTTTTTGGGCCACGTGTAAAAATTTCCTGTATCTGTTGAATAAACCTAAAATACAAATAAATTTTTTAGATTATTAATTCAACATAAATAAATTAAAATTTATTGTGTAATCATACATACCACATTTTTATTTTTTGTGGCTTTTTCGGGCAAATTTATTTTGTCAATACAAAATAGACTTTGATATAAGCCACTTGTTTCTTCATCTTTACACATGTAAGTCTGATATTTATCGCAATGAACGCATCTTTCTATATTTCTGTTATTACAATTCTCAAATACTACTTTCTCTTTTTTTGTGCAGTCATCATCACAACAACAGCCTACATCACACACATCATGCTACAAAACCTCAAAATGCTAAAACTTCATTTTAAAATAAAACAAATTTCAACTATAATGTTCTTACCAATAAGTTACAGTCACACTTGTTAGTCTTCATACTTTTCTTTGGTACTTCAGCTGGTTTTGCCGTAGAGGTTTTCTTATCAAACAAAGTAATTTCAGTAACATTATCAAATTCAGTTGAAGAAACAGGAGTTTCACTTGTGAAGTGATCGTCTATTGACGAAACATTATCATCATAGAGCAAATCAAATACTGTGGTACCAATTTCTGTTGAGCTCAGAAATGAAGGCTCAGTAAGAGTAACATTACTATATTTGAAGGGAAAAATTAAATTGGATTTTTCTTGCAATCTAATTTTATCAGTTTGATAATAAAGTGCATGTGGAGTTTGCTTTATTTTGTCAAATATTTCCTCATTTTTTTTATAGGCTAATTTTAAATTATCAAGGGAAATATCATCTTCATCATTTGTAGTTATAAAATCCAAAAGAGAAAATTGGATAAGTATAGATAGTAAAGTGAAGCACAGGTACGCTATAGGCTGCATTTTTCATTTATATTCAACACCAAATTTTGCAAAATTTCTTAAAAGTACATAAATATCTAAGTTTACAGTTCCTTTTGACTGAGTATTCAGTTTAGACCTTAAACAAATATTCATATTAGTAAATTTATTATCATAATTATATATTTTTTTAAATCTGTTTGAAATGCTCACCTATCACTTCCTAAGTAAATAATATCTGTGTCTGTCAACTGATTAGAGCCCCCAATAAAATCCTGTCTCAACTTATCAGTGATAGTAGTAGCAGCAGGAACCCAACATGGAATTTCTATACTATGGAATCCAGGAACAGCTGGGATACTAGAAGAACCATAACCAACTACCCAGGAACGTCCTATTTCATCAAGACAACTCACTTGCACAATTAACTTAGGCCAACCTGTAATTTTTTTATATGCTGAATCTATCTTTGCCTCTCAATATAACTAAAATAATTTTGTAATTTGTAGGAGGTAAAATATTTTTATGGTATATATATATATATATATAATTACCTTGCATTCCTCTGCTTACATAATGTAAATCAATATGTTGGGCCCAAATTACACGTTTTTTGTAATCGGCTTTCCCGCAAGCAGTTTGCCCCTCGGAAAATCCAGATACAAGAGTCCAGTTTGGCCCTGTAGAGTTACGTATGAAATATATTTTTAGCACTTAAGCAAAATAAATTTGTAAATAGTAGTATCCTTTGTGTTTGTAACACATCCAAGAAAATATTCACGATATACCGGCTTGTAACGAATAACGACAAAACAAAGAATGGGTTTCACTAAAATTACTAGCACTTGTAATCTGGCCAAAAAAATGAAATTCTGCCATTAGACCGTATAATATTCTCAGGTAAATTCAATACTATTTCCCTTAAACAATTATTAATAGCCATTTTACATTATACAACACTGTTTGTGGTTTGGTAACCATGGCAACGATTTTGACAGATAGACAAGTCTTATGGTTTTGTCTCGGTATAACTAGTCACTTACTATTTTATAAGTGAATAACAGTTAACTGATTAATTTTATTTGAGTTTACATAATGCTTGTTATAATATTCAAAATTTTAAAAATTTCGACAGAGCTCAGTCAAGTTAGTCTATCGGTACAAATATTCAGAAAACAGTTACAAATAAAGGTATATATAGCTATATTACAAATACAAGGGTAGGTTACAAGGGGCCTTAAATTTTTTTTTTGTTTTCCATGTGAATATAAATTTGTATCTTAAATATAAAAAAAAAACTTGTATCATTGTGTATTTTACCTTTTTTTTTTCGAAAAAATTGATTTTAAATAAAGAAATTTCATCACCACCGTAGCATATACGTATACATAATATATATATAGTAAAAGCGGAATTTGCATTCTTCTTTACATTTACGAAAAACTAAATGTCATTCAGGTATAAGTATTTTTAGAGAAAATTCTTCATAAAAAAAATGTATTAAGGTATCTTCCTCCCATTTTGTGCTTACTGACATCATGGTGATTATAAATATTACCTTGACTATTGATAATAATATAACCAGGACTCCAATGACACGTTTGAAAGTTAAACGGCAAAACATCGAAATCACTCTAATTCATCAGTATTTCATCAATTATAGCCATACCCGACAATCGTTAATTTTGAAAAATTATGCAATATGTAGTATAAAATAATAAAATGCTCATAGTAGTTGCAATATGTTGGACACCTAAAGACCATGATAAAGATGGCCATCTTTGTTGTCGTGAGATAACTGGATACATTTCTAAAATTAAAAGGGACATAAACTTTCTAAACGTGTCATCAGTTACGACTGCAATTTTCTGAGATTCAAAAATGGTTCAGCCCCGTTTCGCATAAAGAGGAGAAAGATTTCATTAAGATTTGAAAGAACTTGAAGTCCGGTATACACATAAGACGGGATACTACCATGATGGCGGACTATTGTTGGTTATTGAAACGCGTCGATTCCTACCAAAAACTTAAGCGGAAGTCGCACAAACGACGCTTCCAAGAAAAAGGACCAGGTTCCACAAACAAAATTTACTTTTAATTTAAACTTCTAATAACTTATTATATTTTAGTAGAGATTTAAGTTAAAAGTAATGTACTTTTTAAATACATATTGTTTGTGACAACTTTTTTTTTAATTTTTCCCTATTAACCTTTTTTGTAAAATCTAGAGGTGATGAAGAACAACTAAGATCATATTCGTAATCGGTAACGCAACAAAACAGACTAGAATCAATAATCTAATTTCCGAGAGGAAGTCGTGACCTTAATTTTACAGGCCTGTGTTATTCTTAAATTATTATTTTTACATGGTTGTAACCATTATTTCAAGTTCCAAAATGACTAAAAAAGAGATAAATTTTTTTGCTTTGATTCTGTTTCTAGTTCTGTCGATTGTTTTTTCTAAAGAAGATTTATGAAAACAATCACAAAGCTCAATGTTAAAGTGCCAACAGTTAGTTAGTTCTCCCTTAGCTTGTTTTAATATTTACTCCTAATTGATAAACGCATTAGCCTTGACAAAACTAAAAAGCATATCCTAATTAACTCACTTCTATTTAAATCTAAATAGCAATTTATATATAAGATCCAATTTTATTTCGACAAAAGCACAAACCCATCTAGCGAAGGACTTTAAAGAACATAATATGTATAACATGGAATTAGCAACCGAAAGTATATATTAACAGTGTAAGTAAAGGGTGGAGTTAGCGATCACAGACCAAAATAACCATAAAACGTATTTATAAATGTTTATATGTAATTAAATTCAATCATTTTACATATAAAGCTTAACATAGAAAATCACAATGAACAATTAGAACATACGAAATTATTACTGACATTACGAACAAAGCAATCCGTTTGGGTTAACTATTACAGCTAGTACATTATCACAGTGTTGTGATGAATCGTTTTGGATTAAAAAGTTTTTAATTTTATTATATATCTTAAACATTATAAAGTTTTTATTTGTTCGTCGCATGTTTATAAGTAGGCTTGCCAGCCGTGGAACATTCGGCATAAGTTGGCGGGGTCGCTGGCATCGCTGATGAGTCTGGCCACGTGACCGGTGACGGACACGCCCCCAGCGCCCCCCACACCCTCCGCCCCGCTCAACTTACTGCGGACGGCCAGCAGAGCCCTGGACGCCAAACCACTGCTCGAAGAACCTTACAGATTACACCTTATTATTAACATTTAATTCATACAGATTATATATATAATACTACCATACTCAAAGGACTAAGCCTTTTTTGACGATTGAAGGTTAATAGTCATTGAGACACTATTTTAATGTGGCAAGCTGTATTGTTATTGTTTTTTTTTTCGTCTCAAGAACTTTGGCACCTTTTATTTCTGGTTCTGATAAATATTTTATAGGTCCAATAACTTCAGTTCAGAAAAACCATAATGCTTTTGAAATTTATTTTCATACAATTTTTTCACTTAAAAAGTCATGTGACTTTAACGTTTTCACTCACTATGTGTAATAATAACCGTACATTTTTGTCAGCAACTGTAAAGATGTATGATCAATTTTCCTGATTTTATAAAAAAAACTACCTTAAGTAATGTGTGTCAGCATACTAATTTGCCCTATACATTACTTCTATTTAGTGAGGTAGAGTCATATAAATCTACAAAGCAGTTTGAACCAAAAATACCACAGAAGTATATGAGTAAAAACTGTCACAATTTTTTTTTGCATTTAAATGTTTACAGCTTCTGGATTACCTCAAACATATCACATTGATTTTTATTATAAATAATATACCAAAATCTTACTTTCCGAATTTGATTCCTCTAATTTAGTATTCTTAGATACTATCCAAAAATACAACGGATCGCACAGAAGCACCTCCAATATAGTTAGCAATGTCTCTTGATGATCCCGGAGCAATTGTAAGGTTTTCTCGCAACACCTGCACAAAACAAAATATATATTATTTGTACCAATTCTGTCACCCCCTACAAAACTGTCTTACTTTTAATTGTTATACAAATTTATAGCAATACCGTCTGAAAATTCCTTCCACTCCGCTACAGCCAAAACCTGCTATGATGTCTTGAGTCAAGCGGAATGGCACGGTTTCTGGAGTATTTAATGCTTTTCCTTGGTCAAATGCTATACCTACGGCATAAAGTCTTAGCATTATATATATACATATATATGATCGATGATTACATCACTTTTAATCTATGATTTACCAAAGTCAATATGTATTAATTCAGCAGTCGTCCCATCGATCAGAATGTTCTGTACGTGTCGATCGCCCAAACCCATAATGTACCCCACCATGGAAGAAGTCGCAACGCTGAAAATAAAATGTTTATATTAATTCAAACACAAATTTCCAATTACGACTAACTCCAAACGTTGAAAACTTTTAATTTTCTATACATTTCCTTATTTATAGTAAAACAACTTGATTGAAAACTGATTGTTCTGATTTAGCTATTATTAGTCGATATTGTCTTTATTCCATTAACAAGAGAAATCACTCTCTCCCTAAAGGCAACTCGCCTTTCTTGTTTTCTTTAACTGTTCAAATCCGTTTTTTAATATATTGGAGGGAGAGAGGGGAGGTTTAATAAATATTTTGTTACCTTCTGGTATATGCATCTCTTCTTTCATACCACGTGACTGGATCGAGATAGTTTTCAGTGAAGAAATAATGAAACACCGGCCTAAACGCCCTCAATATGTCCTTAAAGAGTTCTAATTTGCGTTTATTGGACGCCCGGTTTTCTTGGTAAGTTTTTATCTTACCCCTGGCGGTAGATGGCGGTATATCCTAAAATTTTATTACAATATCTTTTTAAATTAAATAATTTATCTTGCGAATCACAATATCACTGTTATAAATTTAACTGCCGTTAGCAAAATTAGTTATCAAAAAATGTGCTATATTTTTAAGGTTATATACATAAAAAGTTACGAATTAGTTGATGATAATGTGGGAGATTATTGTTCCTGAATGTCAAATAATAATTTAGAATAGAAATGTAAAAAAATATGTACATGAAAAGTCGTATGAAATAATAGTAGTATGACCTGTGGCCTATATCGTTTGTGTGCGTCTAGAAGGTAGGTACCCAAGGTCGAGGTCCCTACACACCACTCCAGAGCACCAGACCGTCGAGACATCGGAGAAACCTGCACACGTACACACATATGTGTACTATTATTCACACACACATATATTATATCATTATATTATTACATTATTATCTCATAAATTTATGTCTTTTTGTAATTTTTAATCAAGGAACCATGTTAGTGAAATCAATAGACCAGTTACGAGGTGTGCCTATAATGAGACATTTTGACTATACATCTATATATAGATTTAATATATCTATGATGTTTCCATTTTTAAGCTCGATTTAAAAACTCACAAGTTTTTCAACGGAAGAATAAAGAACCGTTATTAAAAATTCTTAAACACTGTTTTATAATAAAATAAACATTACAACAAACAGATATGACAGTATCAACAATTTTAATAGACATTATTATTATTTCGATGTAGGAGTTTAGTGATTGATCATTTTCATATATCAGGAGTAAACTAACTGCCATATAAAAATATAAAAAGAGGAAAATAGGGCTCCCAAACCCCAAAAAAGTCCAAAATGTTCTTAAATCAATACCCAAACCGAACGTAATTAAATGCAGAACCTCACACCAAACAGGGTTCGCGGATGCCTCATCGCTAATCTCATCATCACAGATAGTACAGTCCTGCACAAAAGTAATCAAGTGTATATTAAAATCTTTATGTATACCTTATAAGTACGTATTAGGAGTTTACTCCTGTTAGTAATTGGATTCTTTTCAAGGAGCGTGTTAACGATGGTGAAGACCTGTTGCATCACAGCATCTTGGCGGAGATCATCTTCCCCCTGTTAAAGATTCTACATTATTTACCTATATTATTACAGTACCAAGAAAATGGGATTTATTTTAAGTAATTTTACCTTAATTAGCATAATCCTCTTCTTCCCATCGGATCCCAAGCACGATATTTTCTTCGGATAGTTGATACCTCCAACTAGTTCAAAGCTGCTTTCAAATGAAGACAAGGCTGAAATTAAATTTAAACAGAACATAATATATACATGTAGACTCGTCTATAGAAAAAATAAATTAATTTAATTCCGTAAACTTACTAGCTATTTGAGAATAATTACAATCCTTCTTTACCGGTATCGTATCGGTGGGTATCGGAACAGCGTTCAAAGTGTTTAAAGCCGATATTGGCTCCGTTCTCGGAATCGTTTGAGCTTTAAGGTCTTTAGATTGCGGAACGTAGTAAGCGAAGCTTATTATAGCTAAAATGTTAAATATTCACAATAATTATGCATACAATAATTTCAAAACGGACATGTATGGTCTAAAATTACCATTACAGATCTGCTCCATTTGGGATATGGGAAGGGCTATTTCTGTATCAGAAAGCTCCTGTATTATTCTTCCCGCCGCTAAAATACGAGGCTCAACCGAGCTCGGAAGTGAGACTGAAGAACTTGCGTTCAATATGATGCTGTCCTTGTCGGAGTTCTTAAGATTGAAAAGGATGGGGAGAGTGTGGTGGGGATGCTCCAGTGCACACCTCTCTGTACATTATTAAAGTTTTTAGACACAAAGAAATCTGCGTTTAAATGTGGATTATTAATGCCGGGGGTCCGTAGCAAATTATTTTAAAGGGCCTTTGATTTTTGTTATTTCTTAAACATATTTATAAGCGGTCCTTTCGAAAGGAACTAAGTTTATAATTTCATGTATTTGAGACGACACGTGTGTTCAATATAGCATGCTTTACAGATTCTCAAAGAATAAACCATTCTCAGCAAGAAGTTTAAATATTCGGGCAAAAAGCAAATGCTACTCTCACTGTATTGGTGATCCGACAGCGTCTAGTTATAAAAACATACGCACTTATTAGTTTGTTTAATTGTTTAGCGAAAGGCGTATCTTCATTGGAGAGTCTGGGAGCTAGTTGGGGTAGAACGGTGATGAACTTCCACAATGGTACTTCATGGAGAAGTTTATCTAAGTTTTCGTCTTCAAATTCGAAACCCGGGTTATCAAACCACAAAGAAATCACTCGAAATACGGACAGGTTGTTTTCATCAGATATTTTCAATGACAATAGATAATATCTGAAATATTAAAATATGTATGTTTCAGTACATTTACTAGCAACTAAAGTTCAATTTTAATGTATCCACAGGATAATTAGTTTTCTAGTATTCTGTGGGTACGTTTATACATGTTAAAGTAACAAGAACTAACTTCAACGCCATTTTAAGAAAACTCTCCTTTTCTCCCTTCGTATTAACGATGTCTGCCTCATCTAAACGTCTGAAGGTTTGATTAGTCTTCAAAGCTCTGGTTTGATCCCTGGATCAAAAAAATTGATATATTATTTAACGTTAGATATTGTACTCAACTGTAACCTTCGAACTTACTTCGTTAGCCTTTGTTGGGACGAGTTTAATGAAGCCTCTGCGCCTTTCATGTTCTCAACACATTTTACTTTATCTTCATACACAGAAGAATTCATGTAAGATACAACCTAGTAACGAAAAATGTGGTGTAAAGTAACCCCAGCATATTTACAATATTATAATTGTTTAGTGCAAGCCCAGAATTTTAATAGCATATTATGAATTTAGTTACACCTGTTTATACTCAGCATCAGCAAAAGTAGCAATGTCGTAGTACACTTTAAATCTCGTTGTTACATCTTCACGACTGTTCAGAGCGATAAGACTCTTCTCAAGGTATTTATGTATTATATCCCTCGCATTCTCTCTTTTACTCTCTGCCATCCATAGACCGTATTGCCTACAACGCATTTACATATCTTTAAATCTATATATTATACTAATCAATAAGTTGCTAAATGTTATATAACTATAACACACCTTAAAGACATAGCCATAAGGTCGGGATCTTCTTTTTCTTGTATAATTATTCCGTTGAGTAGAGATAGGGCGATGTCCTTATGTCCTTTGGCCCATGAAATTTGACTCTCTAGTAGGGCCACTTTTTTTGATGATTGATGATTTTTTACAGAGGCTACAAGACGCTGAGCCATTTGGATTCTTTTGTTTGATAGGCCCAGTTCTAAAATACATATACCATATGATAAGGCTAATATAACATTCATTAATTCTTGTTTAGAACGGTTGTTTGCCAAATAGGTCAGACAATTCTCTGGATAGTAATTAGTTATAGTCACCCGTGGAGTACAAAACGCATTGTGTATTTGTCTGTATGTCTGTGAAATTTGTTAAATTTAAATACCTGCGTATTGTAACTGTAGATCAGAGATTGTAGAAATGGAATAATTTTGAGCAGCGTGGTCAAGAATTAAACTCCTCTGACATATAAGACCTTCGACATGTTTAAAATCACTGAAAAGAGGTAAATCATCGACCTTCCATCTTCTTATCAGTTCTAATATAGACATCTTTCCACATCTCACCGAAAAGTATTGTTCAATGTCACTAAACAAATGTAAATATGAAACAACCTTATAGACACTTTGACAATTTTCCATGTTAAGGTTCTGGCAGAGTTTGGCTATAGCTAATTTAGCCCTGTTAAACGGTTTCTCAAGTTTCATGTCGAAATCCACAGATAGTTTCATGTTAAGACAATCTTTCAAGCAAGAATACCGCATCGCTTTAATAATCGAATCTTGCTTGATATTATCTATGGTAAGTTTGTTTTCAAGTTCCACGGTATCAACAAAGTGGCTCCAATCACCTAAAAAGAAACTTGTAAGTCGTTATGGTCAATGTCTCTCTCTTTCTAACTTTTGAAGATTAACTTACCAAGATAGGACAAGCAGTCATATTTAATATCATCAAGCTTGTCGCTTTCTGGGTAAGATTTGATATACTGTAGCGCCAAATGATGCATGCCCAACTTGTGCAGTGACGTCACGACCCCATATAATACATTATCATCCTCGTTTCCTCGAGAAAGTGCTATGTCTAGGAAAAGCAACGCATCAGAATATTGGCCGGTATTAATGAGATGCTTCCGTTTCTCCTTTTCGATAGTCAAGTGAGCAGTGCCGCATCCATCTATGGCGTCCATCTCACCTATGGACACATAGCACTGCAAAAAAAATGTAATTAGTGTAAATAACATTACATGTGTGACGGTATCAGTATTTGCCTCCAATATTCTGTAACTCCACTCTTAGATTTATGTCAAATGATTAATTTAATTTTAGTTCATAGTGTTCATGAGTGTATTTAGGTCGCCAGATAGAAGTGTCAGTAGTAGAGTTTTCTTGAATATGATTTGTTTGTTTAAATCATTAGTTAAAAATCGACTTAGAAATCATTAAAACTTACTCTCCTGAATATTCTCTGAACGTGGTCTCCCCCCGGAAGTTGAGTGACGTCACACGGCGCAGCGGGCGGTACGGCACCGTTTGCGGCGGCCGCCCACAGCTCCCCATAGAAAATTGCCAACAGAGGCTGTTCCGAGACAGTCGCGCCCCACGACACTTTGTCGTATTCCAGGTTTAAATAGTTCAAACTTTTCACTTTACGACCTTGTATGCTAGGAATAATTGAACTTTTTGTAGGAAAAAATCTTATTCAATCACTCTTTAACAATTATAATTTATGACATCCGTTTTTTTCAATACAAACCTACTTTAAGAGGGGTTTTTCTCAATTTTACAGATATGAAACCAAAGAACGCTTGATTGAACAGAGCTCACTACTTTCATTCAATTTTTTTTTTCTCATTTTTCTCTTATTATGAGTTTATTACTCACCAAAACTTGCAATGCCCCATCTGTATACGGACAAAGTCTACGATATCCAACAGATAATGTACTATCATTTTATGATCGTGGCTTATATTTCGAGCATTTTTCGGGGTGCCCCCGAATTCACTACTTTCAAAATCGTCATCGAAGCTATTGCTCCAAATGAATCTAAATACTTCGTTTATTTGTCCTCCAAAAACTGCTGCGTGCACATCGGTCGAACAAGAAAGGATCAAACCCATCAACGCTGGCATAATCCTTTTGGATATGCTTGGCTACAAAAGAATTGTAACGCAATAAACTAACATCTGATCAAATAAACTGCTTTTCTTTAAGAAATTTTTGAATAATCTTTACAGATAAAATTTACGGATTATAAAAAGATTGATGAAAATTATCTATTATAGCCCAGTTTCCTTTATAGTTCCGGAAGATCTGAGTGATTTTCTGTTCTATACAAATATACCTATTTGTCCACCTCTGTTCATTTAAAAGCCTTGCAGGTTCCTGGTATGATTAAACATCATCAGGTATCAACTATCACTACTAACCGCCATATAATATAACACTTAGTATTTACAATTACCTTCTTCGCACAAACGGTAATCAATGATCTCAAATAATTCGTGGATGATGAAACCAGATCTAGCAGAGCCAAAGTTATTCTCGTGACCCATTGGTCAAGACTTTCTTCTCTATTTGGTATCCAGTAATCTATAGCGTTGTATAAATCAAACTTTATATTCTCCACTTTGTATACAGCATTTGTTTTACAATTAGACGTCGATAGAGACAACAACATATCTTTTCCATTTTCCACGGCATCTGTTTATATCAATATAAGATATTAACTATTTGATATGTATCATGAAAATCTTTTTTTATGATTCTCACCCAAAGCTAGTTTTCCGTCCCGGTGCATTAAAAGATCGCTAATTGCTATCGCTATAGCGTTACTTAAAGTAGGATCGTCATCAAACAGATGTTCTGCCAGGGATGACAATGCTGACTCGGCAAAGTACTGCTTTGGACTAACATCCACTATTCTGCTTTTATCTGTAGGAGGGACTGTCACGAGTGTTTTTATATCGTAACACCCGATCTCTGCTAAGCACTCACAAGATTTTATGATGACCTGGAAGTATGACAAAAAGTGAATTCTGCTAAAACATAATAATTATTGAAGTATAGGTGATCACACGAATAAAGTAGATATAAATTTAAAGACAGACTACCTTTTCATAAGACGTCGTCTTTATTATATATGATAATTTGGATATTATTTGATGCACCACACTATTTTTACAATCTTCTGAAAATCCCTTGTCACTCGCTTCAATGTAAATATCATTCATAAATTTCTTATTACTCTTAATTAATAAATGTAATTTTTCAAGTGTTCTGTGGCTGCAAAGTTTATAATCAATTTTCGTTTTCTTGTCATTACATAAAAAAATAGTTTTTGTCTTAACAGTATGACGACGAGTATATTGTGCTATATTAAATAAAGTATGTAAGTATTTGGACAGAACTTTGTTACCTTTTGACACAAACTACTAAACGAATTTATTCCAAGTAAAATCTTAGTATTAGATGAAATATAAGAAGAAAATATTTAATAATAAATTTAATCGTTCCCGAGACCAGCATGCGATTATATATTGAGGTAGATGCTAATTCATGGTAAACCTATATTTACATTTTTCATCACAGTACTTTTTTTATATAAAAGAAATAATCAACCTCCTTAAACTTTACTTTTTTAATAGGTTTTTTTATTATATCTTGGTATTTGGATACGAATAGATAAGATTCTTTCATTTAATTAACCAATTTTCTCAATACATCCTTTAATACTTTTACACTCCTTATGCTAAATTAGTTTTCTTGTTCTGAGGCAATTTGCATATAGGTTTCGCGAAAATTCTAAGACGCTTAAGATATTACGTTGAAAGACCCTGCACTATAAAATAGGCATACCGTTCGAATTGTTCGAGACCAGCCAGTGAGTGCAGCTGGGAGGGTCAATTATTGATAGCTAACACACAAAAATAATTACCTTGCATTCGACAAATTGGACGTAAAAGTTTTTAGTTTATCACAAAAGAGTACTTTTGACATCATTGGATGCATCGTCGAGCTACCCTGAGACATAACTTTCATATAATCCACCACATCCTCGTCCTCCGCAAACTCTTTTTTTATATCCTCTGTGATATAACATAATAATCCGTCGCATTCGTCAAAACCCTCTGAGATCTTTAAATCTAAAATTGTTATTATTTTTGACATCATCAACTTTTTAGATTTTTCGTTACACATTGTCCAATTGTCCGTGACTCTTTTGGATATTTTTTGTAAACCATCGACGAAGATTTTTACATCATCATTTGTTTTGGATTCCTTCAAAGCGTTACACATACTGACGCAGGCAAATGTGTAGAGAATCGCATCGGATGGATAGCCGAACGGAATCTTGTCTATGAACACCAAGTAAGCATGAAAGGCCAAAAGTCTGTACGCGAAAATTTTTTCACGTAATACTCTATTCCATAACTTGAATAGGACGTTAAGAAGAACCAGCGGCTGATTTTCACATAAATATTGCATGATACATCCATCGATGAGTTCCTGAAAATATTTTATAACATATTTTAAAGTAAAATCTAATAAATTCCGTTTATTATTATTGTGAATAGTTAATATGTTAATATCTACCCCAAAATATTCCAATATACCGGAAAACACGTGTTTCGAATATGTGTAAGAATCAGTTCTGTTCATCAACTGGAAACCAAACAGCCGAGAGGCATCGTCGTG
Organism: Danaus plexippus; assembly: GCF_018135715.1. Lineage (NCBI taxonomy): Eukaryota > Metazoa > Arthropoda > Insecta > Lepidoptera > Nymphalidae > Danaus > Danaus plexippus. The sequence goes on along the minus strand of NC_083537.1, from coordinate 4,911,726 downwards.
ATCGCTAACACTCTCAGCTGTCAATAACAATAAATCTCCTAAATTCTCAACAAACAAATTACTCCATTTATCGTTTTTCAAAATCTTCCTTGTTGATTGGAACATTTTGCTAGCTTCCGCCGTCCTCGATTCGTTTGATCTTCCGGTTTCTATTTTATATTTTTCTATCACGATATAGGGTATACTCAGCGCTACAATATTGCAGAAGCACATCTAAAATGAAAGTTATAAAACTTTAAACTCCATCCTAAACAATTTGGCTATGAAGGAATTGTTGTAATTATACTAACTTCAATTGTATTTTCAAGTGAATGTCCGGTAACGTATTTTAAAACAGCGCTATTTTCTACCACCCCCTTACTTCGCCACAAGATGTCAGTGGCCACAAGCCATTTGAGATGCGTTTGAATTAACTCGTCTATATTCTCAGAACCGAATAAAAACAACGGGAGATCTTCAAATTGTTTATTATTCTGGAACCAGTATTCTAATATTCTTAAAATATTGTCGTTCATATACACTTCTATACTACTATTTGTTACGGTTGTAGTTAGGATATTGAGGACTTTTTTCACTATAGCTTGGTCCATACACTTCTCGCTTTGAAACTCGATCACTTTAATGACAATTTCATGTATACAAAATCGTTTTGACAATCCCATGACATAGAAACAGTGTAAAACAGCGGTTGTTCGATTCATTAATTCATCTCGTAGCACGGTTTCCTTGTTATCTGAAACCTACATATACAAAATGTGTTACGACATAACCAACAATATAACATCAACTATTTGAATATAACTGACGTTTATAACGAATATATTCTTTAATTTCGCTATCAATTCTTGGAAGTCGTCTTCTGAGAATCCCTCAATCATGAGCCTTAATAAATGACAGCAGTATAACCTGATTTTATGATTGTCTCTATTTATAGCATCTATTAAGACGTCTTTGAACCGTCGGTCTAGATTTCGTTTATTATTCAGTTCAACGATCTTAGCGATACATTCGTATAAAAGAGCGGCAACGTCGGGTGGATAATAAAGGTTTTTGCATCTCTGCGAGAAACTGTCGATCATAATGAAACAATTCTGTTGGAGTATTTCATCGTTGTGATCACTAGACCAAATTTTATCGAGCATCTCTTTTACGATCAAAAGCAAACCTCGTGTTGCTTTTGGCCGTCTAAACAGTTCTCTGCACATGTTTTTAATCAGTCCGAACAATAGTTCTGAAATAACCAAAATAGTATAACAATTTAATGGCACAACCATAGCAAAGTTCGCAGCGTTGTCAACAAAGAACAAAGCTTTGATGAAAGATTATGCAAAATCCAAAATAAATACATAATCACATAAAGATTACCTATCGATGAGTGTTCCATGTTAACTTCGTTAATAATTTGCATGAATTTTAATGCGCCCTCAATCTCCCAGCTGTTTGAAAAGTTATACAGATCAGGATCTGATATGCACTTCATAATGTCTCCTGTGAATTCACTGCGATGTCTACAATATGCCGCAAGTAGGTGAATGCAATTTAGTTTCAAGCCAACTGGTGTAAACTCTATTTCCTCGTCATAGTAATTATCCCCTTCATCGTTGGGCACATCTTGTCTTATGACGTCGTGTATACAATTAAAACAATCCTCCTCTATGTAACTTCTGATGACTTTGTTAAGTAAAGGTTCGTAATGTTTCATGAGTATGCCCTGTACCGCTTTCAGTGTTGCTATCTTATCACGGATTTGTATACCAGATTTAAGAACCTTTGTCAGCGATGTGTACAAATATTCTAAGGCTCTTTGAAGCTTAACGTATATGAGAGTTGATTCAACCTCATTAGGTGTCTTCAATTTGAATTTCAATATGAGATTGATGTACGCGATAACGATTTCCAAGTATTTACAATTTTTTATAAGGTCAACATCATCATTTATAATAATTGTTTTCTCTAGATAATCTTCTACAACGGCATATAATTCAGAGTTCACCTCAAAGTGTTCTTTATCTTGAACGCTTTCTTTTTCTTTATCAGTCACTCGATACTCAAATTCATTGTACAATAGACTTCTGTCCGTATGTTTAAATATGACGTCGTATACATTTTCATTGTCAGCGGACGATTTTGTGTGTATTGATATATTATCATTACTTATAAGCCTCAATATGAAATCTTCTATACAAACCACGTTCAGATTCGTTATATTTCCATTAACTAACCATGCAAAGTATTTCTGTCTCATCTCTGAGTAACAAGTTTTTATATAAAATTTGTGACAAAGTCCGTTTAATGTGGCTACAGTGTGATCATTTACTGGCATACCCTTTTCTATATAAAGTAATAATAAAGGTTTAACAACTTCATACTTCAAGGGCAGAGTCGTTAAAAGTTGTAACAATACAGCATGGATAGCTTTTTGTGGGTTACCCGCTATTGTGGCGTTTCTGGATTATAAAAATAAGAATTAAATAATTATTATTCCATTCCAGGTTCATGTTTTAACATAAATTAAAGACAATGGAAAAGGGTTCAGCTCTTATCTCTTACCTGACACACGCATTCCAGATAGGTAATAAAATATCATAAATATTTTCACTTTGATTTAACAACAAGCTTTTGATAACCAAAGAAGTTAATTCTTCAAATTTATCCCAGTCAAGATATTTTGGATTATGTTGAATAATGTTTTCAAAAGCTCTCGCAAGATTTATGTATTCTGTAAAAGTAATCGAGCTACGAAACATTTCCACATACAAATGTATTATACCGATCCTGGAACAACGAACATTATGAACAGGCTAAAGATATAGAATGTCATCAAATATGTATTTTTAAATAATGGTAAATACATATTTTCAAATAATATTTAATATCCGACGTTTCGCTTCCTTTGTAGCACCAGTGATCACGGGCGAAGAGATGAAAATGTCGGGATTTTGCAGTTTAAAATAATCAAAAAAGCGATAGTAATCCGGAAATATTAGTCTTAATTAAACGTATTCTCGCTATAGTATATGACATCATTATAAGACATTCTGTTACACGCGTTTATGCAATTAGTTTAAAATTAAAACTTACCATGCCGTAGGATTCAGACGTAATTCTTCAATAAGCTCATTAAAAGATTTCCTAGTGTTAAAGTTTTTTCTTATCTTCTTTGCAGAATTACCGACTTCGGAGACATCGTCTATCGCTTTTTCGGGAATATTAAATGTCTGTACATACAGAAAAGATGATAATTTATAATTTCATATTTATATATTATTGTGAATACTTAGTAATTATTAAAACTGTATAACACCATAAATATATTACAGAAATAAGAGAGTTGTCTTAAATAGTCGTGTTCACGGTCTAGTCAAAGAAAATATCTATCGAACCTACTACTAGGATAACTACTAGGATAACAAGTGCAAAAACTGTATGCATTATAAATTTAACAAATTATGCATACAAGTTCTGTATTTTTAACATATATAGGCACCAAACACACAAACAAAATACAAAGTTTCGATTTTATAATATCAGTAACAAGACAATATAGAAAAATAACTATCAATCATTGTGTTTTATTCACAGACTCAAAACGTAGAAGATTTTTGACAAAATTCAGTCAACCCACCTGGTAAAACGCTGAAGCGCCCACGTAACAAAAATAATCGCATTGCATTTGGGATGTATCGGTTAATTTCTTCATCTTCTGCACGTCACTGATTTCTAGACAAACAATTTCTAACATGCTGCCAACATGTTTGTTCCACGTTTCCCAGTTGTATGCCATCGAACTATTACTGGTTCTCAAAGCCCCCAATGGATTGTGAATTTTTATGGTTATTTCGCACAATTTGAATAGCAATGACTAGAAATAAACTTACAGTTAAAGTGCATTACATAACAACATAAAATTTTAAGTGATTCATTATTTTAAAAAAATCAAAAGTTATATTTGTAGGTGATAATAATAAATGAAACTCTGTGGTAATCCTTTCATGGCATAAGTTACAAAATAAAATAATTTTTTAGACATTAATAATTAAACTATGTCTAGGTTAGATTTAAGGAAATGTATACTTCAGAGATAAATTAAATGCTTGTAAAAATTATGTACAAACTTAAACAATATAAGAGAAAACTACATATCGAGATCTTGAAAAGATAAAGAATAAGTATTTTTTTTTTTAAGAAACGAAAATTAAAACAAAAATTGAATCGAGCAATAGTACATATTTCGCAATATTTACTTCAAACAATTCTCTAATGCACTTTCATTCGAAAAAAATACATATCTATCAATTTGCAATGTCCTGATCTTGCAATGCTGAATACATACAATCAAGACTTTGGAAATACTAGAGAGCTGATGAGGGTTATGTTGTTGTTTTCAAGAAAAAACACACCCTTGGAACTTAATTTAAACCGAAATAGCCCCTGAAGCCAACTTCATACATGAGATTTCCTAAATAAATAATATATGACCAGGCTACTAGTACGAGTGCAAGAATATAGGTTTTTTGGACTACCGCCTATCCACGTACCGATATAGCGCAGCTAACTAACCCAAATCGTTTATCATTTTTATCTTAACGTATTCCCAAAGATGCGTACAATAATGGAAATTATAAGTAACAAAACATCATATTCAAATCCTCACAGAATGAAACTTTTATTAGCTACGAACTGTCTTAGCCCGAAAACATCGACCAACATCATTCTGAACGATGAAAGCAACAAAGGACGTGTATGTAGTCTGATTCGCTGTGACAAGTTACAGTGCATCAAGTAAAGACAAATGACACAATGGCAAATATACCTTACAGCAATAGTGATAAAGTCGACTTTCGGAAAGCAATCCGTTTTACATTTTACAATTTAAGTGTTATTATACATATATATTAGAAGTGATATTATAAAATTACCTTTAAATTACATTTACAACAAGCGGGTGTATACAAACTCGATTGTGACTGTGGCTTGTCATACATTGGACAGACGAAGAGGAGCATCGGTACAAGGGTTAAAGAACACATCTCAGACATCAAAAACAGGCGCGCGTTGAAGTCAGCAGTGTGTGAACACACAATGGACAAACCAGGCCACTACATTCGTTTTGATAAACCTCAAATCCTCGCTCGGGAAGACAAGTATATTCCGAGATTAATTCGCGAGGCTATTGAAATTAAAAAACATCCCAATTTCAATAGAGAAGATGGCTGGAATCTATCAAACACCTGGGACCCCGTTCTTAAAAATATAAAATCCCATGTCCGAAACCACACCGCAGGACCTCAAGACACCGTGAGCGCATTCTGCCGGCATCCAGAGCGGTACGCCAGAAAATTAAGAAATCGATGGCGGTAGATGATAAATAACAAGGACCAACTGACAGACATTCACACCTCATCTGCCCGTGATCACGGTTGCTGCAAAGTAACCGAAACGTCGGGATTATGTAGTTTTTAAATAATAAAATCCGCGTAGTAAATCCGAATAATACTAGTTTCATTTAAATGAATACTCGCGAAAATCTTAGATCTCATTATAAAATTACCTTCTTTCTCTGCTCCATACTCTGTTCATAAATCTTGAAAATATACGGCAAAATGCTTTCAATGAATTCACATACTGTTAAACGGCTTTCTGAAGACAACTGAAAGTATTAATTCAATGAAATATTGTATAATAATTTTATATATATTATAAATATGTGATTTAGAAGGTACTTACATTTTCTAGTATCAAAATTACGATTTCCAATGCAAATTCTTGTATTTTTTTATTATTAAAAACCTTCACACAACACTTTTTTATGGCACTCAAAGAATCTCTCAACGGTTTGTTGAACTGACAATAGTAACAGGCATTTTTTAAAACTAGCCACAAAAGTCTTATCTTTAGCAGATCATCCAATGATGAGTTTTGTTTCCCACATGTTGCAATACAAATATCTAATAAATCTACAAACCGGACAGAATTAAGAATTACTACCATTATAATTTATGTTATAAAAAATTATTATTCAATCCTTTAAATCAAACCGCACTCACTTTCCCAGGTTGATGGTGTGATAAAACTTAAATGGTGTTCATTATTTAGGACATGTTTGTAAAGTAAACTTATGTATGCATCCCCTATTGCGTTAGTGAGACGGGTGTTGTTCAATATATCTAAACAAGCTCTTGTTATTTTCTCGCATTTTATATAAGCTTTACCTTAAAATATTAGAGGAAAAGTCATTTAGAATTGTTTTATACAATTATGTATTTAAAAACTGTTTTTTACTATATGTAAAGACTACCATAAACAATAATTCTTTTCATTACTTTCAAATTATTACAATAATAAAAAGACGTACAAACTTTTTCATGTTAAAAGACAATATTGTAATTTATGGAAAAGATTTTTTTTTTTTTATAATAGCTTAATAGAAGTACTTAAAAAAATACATGTACATATTACAAAAAAGTACCTCTGTTAGAGCCAGCTAAACAAAGGTGCAATAAACTGGTGCAAAGGGGGACTGTCGTTGTCTGAAAAGTTTTTGATGATTCAAACTTCTCGGTTTCCTAAAAAAATAAAATCTCATATTAACAAAACTTAATCAACAATATGAAATGCAGTTTGGTTTAAATAATGTATAATTTACATTAACGCAAATATAATGTAAATGATAAAAAAAAAAAAATATTAAACACCTAGACTATACGGTATAAAATCTATTTTTCTTATTTTAATCATCAAAATTTCTGTAGTATATGCACAGATTTCTCAATAACAAGTAAAACTTGATATAAAATTTGTGATAACCTTCATGATGTAGTCATTTATGTCATCAAAAACATTGTTCCAGTTGTATCCTTTTTTGTTTAAAGTATTATTTGTCAATAATGTAGGAACAGCATTTCTTGAAAGGGAGTCTTTTAGTGATTCTGCACTTTTTTTTCTATCTGTAGCTCGAACTGATGTTAAATTTGAACATGTTTCTCGCACTGTTTCTTCTAAAGACATATTTAATTATAATATTCTTCAACTCAAATAAATATCATCACTACAATATTCTAAAAAAAAAACAAAAAAATATTAAAAATATATACCATGTGATTTAGTAAATAATTAATAAAATGTATTGTTTTGTTAAGTGTGATTAAAAATTTTCAGTTGTTAATCAAAAATAATATCAATTATTAATTGCAAGTAACTACTAGAAAGCAAAGGACTGAGAACAAAGCTTTGAGAAAACAATTTCTTGCCAATCTGGCAGATCAATGTTGTAAAACTACATGTGTATGAGAAAATAAATGATTTTTAAAATGACTCCATTAATCATCATCATCATAAAGTCAGCCAGAGCATGAGCAAAATCTGTTATCAGTAAGTTTTCTGGAACCACTTGATAGAAAACAAATCCTTCTTTTTTCAAACTCTACTTTGGTGGATTTTTAGTAAGATGTTCCCTAAAATTGCATATGAAAACTAATGGAATCGTAACGATAGATGGTTAGATAGGTTTTTTGGGACTTGAAAATAGGAAATATAATTAAATATTTTCCAAATTGTGGAGTTTCGAAAATAAAAATTATTAACTAAGGAATAGAGTTTTTCTACAAGGTGCACATTACTATGTGGTCTAAATATTGGACGTCAGTATCGTCAGTGGACACCAAGTTCCGTTAAACGTAAGAAAGATTTGAGAAAGGTAGGGGAAGCCTCCGTTAAACAGGATCAATGATAGGCTGATTTGATTGATATCATCGACTAAAGTATGGCCAAACTGGCCATGCTAAATATAAAAAGGTTCGAACGATTTTTAAGAAAGCTTTTTAAGCCTAATTTATGTGACACAAAATGATTTTAATAATATCAAAGTTTAAAAACAATTTCATAACTACCCTAAAGAAGATCAAAAATAAGTAACAGAGGCAGTGAGAGACCTACATATCGAAACAATAGTTAACTTCAGCTAAAGGGCTTTAAGGTGGATGTAAAAGCTAGAATTTATAAACTATTTCCTAGACATCTGAGAAGATGCAGGCCCCAAAATACAATTTAGAAATAAAATTAAACCTAGAATTTCCTCCATGTAAAAAGCCACAAGTCTGTCTTAATCCAGTTATTGTCACAGATTTATTACTATTATACTTATTGGGGAAGAATTAAAGTAGGAAGCTTAAATGGTAAACAGCATATTTTGGTTATGGAACACTAAGTTTTTGCATTCCATGCAATGTCCGAATGCCAACATTCTGTGTTGGTACATGAGTACCAACACAGAACATTATTTATTGTTGATAAAGTTTGTGAGGTGCAAAAGTAATAGAATAAAAAAGGAGTGTTAGATGAAAAGGAAAAATCATATTTGTGATCCTGAAAGCACCCAGTTTTATAAAAGATAAACAAAGAATAAGCAATATATAAGAAGCAATGAGTTTTAGAAAATAATTTAAGCATTTTATGTGGCATGTTCAAAATAATTTTTCACATTTAGAAACTATATTTGTGAGGTTTATATACTTTACAAGGAACATTCATTTGGCCCATTTACAAGCAACAATTTTAATTTCATTCTTGGCAACATTTTAATTTTTTTTTTATAGCAAGAGGGTCCACTAAAAGGTATTTTAATCAAAAATGGGGGGTCTTTTAAGATAATTAATATAGGAATTTGGAACTTTGTACAGGACGGATATGGATAAAAATTTAAGCAGACAAGAAAGCTTGAGAGAAATTAATAATTCTGTGTTTAGCCATGCAGCTGGATTATGTACATCCTTATCACTACATGTTCGTGGTCAGAGGGCAGTAATCTAATCAGGACCGGATCAGAGGGCAGTAATCTTATCAGGTTCAGGAAGAAAATCTGAGCCATTTCAATGTCGTATTTATGTATTGAAGTACTTAATTACTATATAGACTTATTAAATAAGTAATAAACATAAATATAATACTTACCTGTATGTTTGCTTATAGGAAAAACTAACATTTGTAACTTTATAACACAAACCCAACTTAGGCAAACCTAATAATAATTTGACAACAAATTATGCTTTCAAGGTCAAAACATGCTTTTGACAGATGAGCTACTAAGATGTTTTTTTAACATATTTCCTTTTTAATATTTAATATCGGTTATATTTAACATTAATACTTATAATTTACTGCCAAAAATATAAATTGCTATGACTTTTCTTTACTTCACTGAGTACTAGGACCTTACTTTAATAATAAAATAAATATTTTCGCAGACCATATCCTGCAAAATATACAAAAATATAGGAAAATATATTGCTATCAAACTGACTCCAAATTCAAATTGTTTAATGTCGCTAGAAAATTTAATTTGACAGTTGACAATTATCAGCTGACATTATAAGCAAAGTTAAATAAGAAAACATGCATTGGAATCCAAGCTATTCATTATCCCGTCCCGAAAATTATGAGAGATCGTAAATGATTTAGCTTTATTTACATTATCAAATAGAGTTTAATTAAAAAGAAACCTTTCAAATCGCCATTTTAGAAGACTTACTGAAGAAATCCCTTCTTATTTAATGTATGAAAGAAATATACTTGAAGACAACATACAAATTTTCATTTAAGAATAAATTTTAATTGTTTCTGCCCGGCTATAATTCCATTGCCAAAATCTAATATTTCAAGCTTAAATAAAATTCGAACATATAGATAAAACTTTATTAAAAATTATTTAACAACAAATTAAATATGTAAATTTTAAATTTAATCTACCAATACAGTTTCACGGGCACTCGCATATAAGAGTCGTATAGCATCGCAATACCCCACTCCACGTCTTGAACCGGTTACTATAACATAAGGATCGCCAGCACGAAGTAACCTCTTAGCTTTACAATAATCAAGTGCAGCGTGAATTCGGGCATCAGCCTCAACAAGCCAACTGCTTTTAGCAACTTCAAAGTAATGCATTGCGCGAACACCTCTCCAAAATCTTAATTGCCTTGCTGTATGACACGCCCTCGTTACTGCAACTATGGGACATGTAGGTTTAGCATGTGATAAAATTTTTGCTGTTCGCCCAGAATTTGTTAAGCAAATAATAACAACAGCTTGAGAACGCATGGCCAGTTCTACTGCACTCACACATATTGATTTTGTTGGTTCCTCTAGAGAACTTTGCATTAACTCAATGTTCCCATAAATTTTAGGATGCCAAGTTATTCTTTCTGCTTGCCTACAAATGACTGCTGCTGCAGCTAGACAATGTTCTGCCATTCGTACAGCATCAAATGCAGGAGAAAATTTTTTCAAGGGTGAATCATAGTGTAATTCTAATGAAAGTGTATCAGCCCCATCCAATACCAGATTGGCTATATCGGTTACACACAATGTTGGTATTTGCTCATTTATAACAGCTTTACATATACAAGGTTTTCCTACTTCATTACATTTAGCAAGAATTACTTTTTGAGCAATAAATACTTTTTCTACAGGTAAGTCAGTACTCAAAATGCATCTGTCTAGATATATACCATCACTTTCAAATAATAAATCATCAATATTATCAAGTCCTATAACAGAGTCGATGCAGGCAAAAACAAGAATATGTTTTCCTCTTTCAGACAAGATATCTCTAACATGACGAATGTCTTGAATGGTTTGAGAATTCGGAACAAGCACTGCATCAATGTCTGACGCAACAGCCCAAGCAATTTGATCTTCCATGTATTCAAAGGCTTGTTGCGAAGTATCACTGTAAGCCATAGATTCAATACTCTGCCGTTCTTTTCTATCAAGAGGTGCTATTTCAGTAGGTACTTTCGATATACGAACAGTCATTTTAGAGCCTATTGTTCCGCCGACGGCAATAAAGCATTCGATTGAGTCGTCTCCAACTTCCGAGACAATTAATTTAATTTTTCCGGAGGTGAGACTATCAACGAATAATATATCACCTTGCTGCAACTCAGTGAGGTGATCATACCCAACAAATAAACAGTCAGATGTACCACATTCTCTCCAGCTACCGTCAGTTGTGAGTCTAATATTTTCGTTTTGGAGCAGGTCAACTATTGTACGAGGACCACCTTTCAGATCTCCTGTTATTATATCGGGACCCCTAACATCGACAATTAAAGCTAAGGGGTAAACAAATTCTAGTTCAGCGCTATAATTATATACAGCTTGACGAATGCTTTGAATCAACTGGGCGCAAGCATCAGGCTCTAAATCTCGTAAGTTCAAGCGAGCTACTGTCATTCCAGATGCTATTAGTCGTTGTATAACCGAAGGCTCTCGGTTATTCATTCCAATTTCACACATGAGACCCGTTTGTAGTTCTTCGATGGGGTTTTCGTGAATATTTAAATTACAATAATGCTTGAATTGAGATGTCTCAATTGGACCTTTTTTTTCCTTTAAACTAGGGATGGCTTCTAAAGGAATATGCCAAGGCAAAGCCATTTTCTAAAATACGTAATATAAAGTTCGTAATTAATATGAAAAAAGTGAATATATGGATATTATAAAATTATAGAGAAATATCCCTTTATAATATTTATAAATGTCATTAGATAATTGATGGTTGTCAATATATATTTTTTTATGCTTATTATTACCGAATTATGTAATTTGTGTTTCTGAAATTAAACCATCAACTTTCATTGATGTTAAGAGATATATTTTTAAATTTATAAATGTTTAAAAATTCATTCAAATTTTTTCTTATAGATTCGCGTGGGTATTGATGAGAATTCCGTATTTATTTATACATATACATAAATGTATTAACATTTCCTTAATCATATAAAAAAATCTTACTTTCAGTTGTTATACTGTATAACAATATTAAAACTCAAATATTTCCTTAAAGTATAACATGCGAAACCTTTTTTCAAATACATTCCGATAAACGTTCTGTAATGAAATTTTGTACAAGTATCCGATTGCTGCTGTGAAGATAACACGCCGCGGATTGTGAAAAATTAAAAAATATGAACGAGGTTGCTTGACTGCGTGTCACGTTTGTTCTTTGGCAGAATAATAAAAGTCGCTAGGTAGTTTAATTTGTCAAACACTTGGTGGGTCACCATTGTCATAAGTGCAATTTGTAAATAAAGTGTAAAGTGATATTTTTGTGAAAAGTTGACCATTGTGTTTGAAATAAAATAACTTTCTTGTACCTGCCGTTTGTACCTACCGTGCGACCGTGAAGGTTGAGAATGTTACGTCATTTTACCACTAGTGTCTGATATGAACTTATTTATTTTCCTTTGAACTGTGTTTACGTGAATTTATCGAGAAAAAGGATCATAAAAGTATTAACTGAAGTAAGTGTTTATTTCGTTAGGTATTTATAAGCCCTTTAAGACCGGTTGCGACAAGATGCCGCCATGTTATTTAGTTTTACTGTCAACTACTGATCGCGGTTAGCTTTGATATCCTTGAATTTGTGTTAATGCTTTAAAACGTTTACAGTTGCACATAGCACGGTACGACAAGAGGCATCAGCTGTCCTTTCTTATAAGAAAATCACGTATTGATAGTTCGAAGCCATGGTTTTGTTTACTATGGTTTATTGACTGTCAATGTAATGACGTCATTGTGCGAGTGTCCACTGTAATTGAAAATCCTAAGTACTTACAAGTTACAAAACAGGTTAAAAAGACTGTTATAATCAATTTACAGTTTACGGTCTTGAAATCGATCCTAGATATGACGTTTACCTATATTCCTTAACTCTTAAAAACTTTTTTAACTATATAGTACTAATAGTATAGAAGGTTAATTGTAATTATGTTTATACAAATTAAATTTGCCTTTGTGAATAAAGTTAAAAGAAGGATATTGGAGTACTCATCAAAACATTTAAGTATATTTTATGTATTGCTTAAATACAAATTCAACTGTGTTATAATCTGAATAATGATATAATTATCTATGTACACTTATTTTGTTTTAGTTTGCATGTATTATTATTTACATCAAGTGTGATAAATGAATTAGTGATGAGGTTTTTAACAATACCAAACCATAATCATAATTGTTTTGGTTAAATAATTATTTTATAGATTTGAAATAGCCGTTTTAATTGCCTTGTTTTAATGTTTTGGCTCAAGTAGGGTTACATTAAGAACTACATTTTAATGTCAATCATCACTAATGGTTCCAGATCATAAACTTAAAATATAGATTAAACTTTAGAGAATGATATTTTTGAAATGAATATATAGAATTGAAACAAATTTCAATAAAAGATTGAGATGTTTAGATTTAAGTTTTACCTGAAAATATGTGTCATGAAATTAAAGGTAACTGTCATAATAATTTAGGCTACATTCGTTTTTTATTTAGATCAGAAGTATTTCACACAATACATAAGCAAAAAATACAAAAAATTTAAACGCAAAGCTTAATCGAGAAAGAGTTTTATATATGATGATTTAATTTGTTTCTTTAGCTTGTGCTGCTTTTGAGACACTTTTTAATCATAATAAAGTAATTATGTAATGAAGCTAACACACATGTATTTCCCTTGGATTTTACTTAACATAAATGTTATCATCTAACCATATTCACCATGAAAATCTTACACTCACCAAAATTCTGGTACTTGGAAACAGCAACACAAATATTCACAATATAAAACGGCTTTAATTTCTATAACTTTCTTACTTATATTAATTATTGCAATCTTTTATACATGTTTTATATATAATTTACATATAATAACTATTATTGTATGACAAACAACATTTAAGATATGAAGAAATTCAAATTTTCTAATTAATATACCTAGTTATACATATGAGAAATAAATTTGCTAACACTTGAATATACTCAGGTTAAGATTTCTCATGTAGAAATAAATAGCCTGATCTGATACCTTTCTAACGGGTGATTTGCAATTATCATTAGAATATTTGTTATGCATACGGTTTTGACCATGAGTGTGGAGGACATCTTTGATGTATAGAGAGGTTAATAAATAAAATCATTTTCATTTAATTTTTCAATCAGAAAAAACAGATATTGAAAGGCCATACCCTAGTGCGGAATATTATTTACACACACACACATATATATATATATATATATACACCACCTTTGTAGTAAATTAAGATGAATAATTGTCATTGTAACTTTTAAAGCCTTAATGTTTGTATGATATATTGGATAACCTGATGTTAGTGTGAATGAATTTATAAAATAAACATCCAGGTCATGGTAAAGCTTCTAATATATAATAGGAGTTGAACAACAGTTTTGAATGTGATAATGTTATAATATGTTTTTCAAGTAAATCACTTAAATGTGTCAATGTTTTAAGTAGAGCAGAAGCTAGGATAATCTAGCTTCAGGTTCACTATAATGTGATATATCTACTATAAAGTAGACTTACATATTGGATGTTTTAATAAGAAACATCATGCTGTCAATCAGTATACATAATACATCCAGAATAATTAGAAAAAATGTATTGACACATTACTCATAGGGAAGTAATTCTAGTTTAGACTTCCAAATTTAATTTTATGAAGTAAATAACATTAAAACTATAACAGAATTAATTTAATCCTTGAAATTGAAATATAAATACAGTACTTAATCTAAAAATGAAGGTTTAAATAATCTACAATTTTTGTTTGTCCCAAAGTAATAGTAAGTTCTTAACTTTGATATTTATAATATTTGTAATTCATATATATATGAGTAACACAGGTAATATATGTGTTTGTAACAAAGTAAATCCAATAAGGCCATATATAGTATTTACTTTTACTTTCAATAATATCAGGATTTCAACAAACTAAAAGCAAATGCATCAATATCAGACACATTTTAGTATTAATAGCATGACATGCTTTCAATTAAAATTTTCATAATGTTAGTAGGTGAAATACTTAAAACCGCTATATTTAACTTAATTTTTAAAGTTATTGTAAATTTTAACCATTATGTTTTGGTATATATATTTGTTTGTTGACGTTATGAAAATGTCTGCATTGATGCGTTATTCCTACTCTATATAATGTTAGTCCTATAATGTTTCAATGATTCATAGGTCCAAAAAAGAAAATCTTAGCTCCCTTCACAATACAATATCCATATATTAAATGATACCTCCACATTATACATATATTGAGTCATTTTATATCCTTTAATAAATTTATCTTATATAGTCTTTATATAGTATTCATGATATATCAATAATACTTTTATGTGCAATTAATATTATCATATGTTCATCAAACAACAAAAGTAAGAAATAAAAATTTACAAATAAACATTTTTTTTGTCACAAAGATTAAAAAAACCTATTATATGTAGATTGTTAACAAATTACATGTTGATTTATTACTTCTAATCTATGGATTAGAATTTTAAATAACTTTTTTTAATTGTAAATAATTATCATGAATTTTTTTTTTCTTGAAAAATTTGTAAACCTTACACCTAACTTATCCAATGAAGTGTTGCATATGTAGTAATTTAAATTTTTTAAAGTATTATGTTGGCCTACCATTAAAAAATATATACATGTATTTAATTTCAAACTTCTCTTAGTCATTTGAAGTTGTGGTGGCCTGGAGGTGCCTCTCACACGTGAGGGCGCGGGTTCGAAACCTGGCAAGTACCAATGTGATCTTTTCATATGTACTTTCTAAGAGTAGTTAGACACCATTGACATATGTTGAAGGAAAACATCGTGAGGAAACCTTGTCTTATAATTTCAAATTATAAGATTGAAATTGCCAACCTGTTTTGAGCGAGCGCGGTGATTAATGCTCAAATCTTCTCCATGTGAGAAGAGGCCTTTGCTCAGCAGTGGGCTCCGATAGGCTGATGATGATGATGATGATGATAATGATCTTAATCATTTAATAATTTTGTTTCATTAATAATACCAATATTACATCCAAGACATTTGAGTTTTATCATAGTAATGGAAAATATTATTTATAAAAAGGGCAACAAACATCCTTTCATCTCTATTAAGTTTTGAATTTATATTATTCTCAATTAATTTGTTTTGCTCGTTCTCAGAATACATATCTTTGCAAATATTTCAAATGCAATTAAACACTTATATAAGTGTTTGTTTACAAGTAATGTAAAAGATATTTAATTTTTAAAAGAATTTTAAATGTAGATATTAAAAAAAAGTCTCTAGTAAATGTTTTTTTTTTTAATTAAGATGTCGTAATAATTAAAACAATAGGTTCCATTAATTTTATGTGTGATTTTATTTTAATTTCATATTTGTTCTACTGTAAAAGAAGTCTATTATAAACTATTTGAGCCAAAAAATATAAAACTGCAAATTAGTAAAATAAGTGGCATTAATGATAAGAGTAAATTGTGTACTATGTTAATGTCCTCTTAGACAGTTTCTTTATATGAACAAAAAAATATAAAGAAGAAGGAAAGAGTACTGTAGGTAAAAAAATAAAGCCTTAAATAAAAAAGTTCATACATATTTTTTGATCCAAAAATGTTTCTCTTTTTCGTTCCGACAAAATCGGTTAGTGTATTTGATAAATCAACATCAAGTGAGAATAGAATTACGGTGAATTACAGGCCACGAGAAATAATATCATTTCATAGATCACGAATATTTCAATTAGTCCAAAATTGTGAAATTACTCACAGACGTATTTGAAAAATGTTCGTAACATTTTCACACAGATGCGCCAATAATGCTAGGGTTTCATTTTCTCTGTAATACAATTTTTTTTTTTGTCTTTTCTGAATGAAATATTACGTTTAGATGAAAGATGGCCGATTTTGCTTTTTTTTTGTTCGTTTTCAATGTTTAATAGCTATTTATAATACATATTTTGTTTCCAGGATTTTATTTTCTAATCCCTCATAGCCACGGAGCGTCGTGATACGGCGCTGAATGGCGCCTTCCACATCAATGCCACATTTATGCAAGTCGTGGCCAATGAAAATGCAAGGTATTTTTTTTTAAATATTTTTAGATTTAACCGAAAAATTGTAAAGGGATATTAGTATAGTCGTTCACCATGACATTGCATAAATGTATCACAGTGTCGATATGTTCAATCTTGATAGCTTATCTAATATAGCGATATTTGGTGGTTTTTTTTATATATATAAATAAAAGCCAGGTGTTGCTCGTGATTATTATTATGAGAATTTTAGATATTCGAAATGGATTATCTATCTGTGTGAAAAATATTAAAATGTATACATTTTACACATTTCCACACCATACCGACATAAGCGGGTAACGTAAGTGATCGGTTATGCATACCAACGAATAATTATGTCAATGTTACAAAGAAATTTATTACATATCAATAGTTAGGTGATTTGTCCGTTAATAAAATCATATTAACATACAGTGTGAGCGTTAATTCTACATTATTAAAAGCTTTTATATATTTATTAGATATTTCTGGCTTTTGGTAATTTTATAAAAACAGTTGTATCTCAATTTTTTTCCCTTTTAAACTATGATATGATTTACGTTTATTACAACACGTGAATCAATAACAACAAGCTCAATTTATTATTAAGAGTGCATCGATATATATATATTGCAATTATATTTACGCACACTATTTAAACATTTATAATTATAGTTAATTTGTGCGATAGTTCTGGTTTTCACACAAGTCTTTTAATAATTATAATTTAATATGGAAGTGTTTGCTTTCAAACAAAAAACTGCGGGAGGTATAATTATATCGTACAAAGCGATTTGTTCTGTTAATAGGCAAAATAAAAATAATTAAATATAATTTTTGTCATCAGTGTAATTTACCAATGAAAATGAATATGATATATTATTACTTTATAGTGCATTGTTGTTTGTTCGGTTGCTTCGAAAATATGCTCTTTTTAACCTTTTGATATAAGTGTGCGTTTTAAGACTGTCACAGGGATATTATTTGAGCAATTTCGTTAAATCGTAGTTTATGAGATACATCTTTTTAAGTTTCATAGGGTAAATTAAATTTATATATGTACTGCGGAGTCCGTGCGAGGTGACGTATTAAATTGATTATTTGAACATACTATAATAAATATATAATAAAAAAACTATAATAAATTTTTATAAGTGAAAATTATCGCTAGTAGTATTAGTTCCATACATTTATTATTCTTTCTATTTATTTGTATTATTTATTTACCTTATTTCTATGTTTTCTTCACGATCTAGGTAATATGTAAATCATTTATATATTTTTAGATACTATACTGGAAAGAGGAATTACGTATATATATGTTAGTTTTGAGTATTATAAGTAGTTGATTTGTAATTAATAGAAAAGGATAAAATGTCATCTCTTGGTGGTTAGATGTTTTTTTTAATCGTTAATAGCCAAGTCGTTCCTGTTGACGACTTCTGCGTATTAATAGTAAATTATATTACATGCTAAATGTACACAAATACATAAACGCAACAAACTAATAATAACATAAAACTAAATCTGTATTCTTATGGGTAATTATAAAGTTAATATAGTTTTGTATATATTAAAGCATTTATTTATAAGTTCGTGAGTAATTGCGTCAATAACATCTCAAATAGCTGGTGTATGTTCACCTGTAGTTAGATGTTAATAGACAATTTGTTTATATTCATCAAAGTTGTTGTGATCGTGATATTTTCTCAATTCTCTGAAACGAGCTATTCAATCGTATCAGTTGTCACGGCGTCGCTAGGACGGCAGCCGCGGTTGGCGGTTGCCATGGCGACCCAGCGGCTCGACGTACCCCCAGCCAGAACCGGGTGGAGGGTACCCGATCAATTCTCAGCTGAGGAAACCAGCGACCGTCTCGCTTCTACATAACATCTTCGCGCATTTAAACACTCATTTGTTAAAAAGTATTACGTTACGTGACATTTGTAAACATAACATTCATTTAAAATCATTAAATATATTAAATGTCTGTTTTAAATTGTTTTGATTTTCGTGTTTTTTTTTTACGAATTTAATGAATTTAGAGTTTCTGTGATTCGTATGATTTAATTTCTCTGTGTGATTTCAATTTTCATTCAACCGTTCTTGTAAATAATATGGAGTTGGGAAACAACGTTTAATTTATTTTCTCAAATCAAATTATAAGGTCAGCTTTTTAAAATAGTAGTCATAATTTGAAGTAGTTTATTACACAAAAGATAATTACGAAATAAGAAAATGTTTTAAAACAAAAACTACTCTAAAAAAAATATTTATATTAAATAGGGTGATTCATTCCGTAGATTTGTTTATAATTTTATGAAATAAAATACTGATGAATCAGGTATTACAAGTTTAGTAGGCAAAATAATATCAGATAAATTTTTATTTATCTTTTAAACAATAGACATATCTAATCATAATATATTAAGCACTCACGATTGAATTTCTTTTTCAAATCTTAACATTCTATTCATGAAGAGTGCCGACGGAAAAATATGTAAACAGTAGGCGTCCCAAATGTTCTTAGTAAATCAGCGATAATAAGTCATCGTTTCTGACGGACAGTTACCAAAAACAGAGGTTGTGTAAGTTCGATGGCCGTAAGCCTAAAAATAGGACTCCTCGTGTGCCTACAATTACAGTGGCTTTTCTATCTCGTTTATTCTGAAATTAAATGTTGTACCGAAGATCACAGGAATATAAATAGCGTGTAAATTATATCTTTACAAACATGTAGTTAAACATTTCATTAACAACATAATACTGTCTGTCGCCCACTTAAAAACTTATCATAACAAATTGCTCTAAACTCTATTTTAAGTTTTATTATCAAATCAATATTTAAAAATATAATTGCCTATTTCACCTACACACACTTGGTATCATATATGTTTTTTAAGACGTGCGAGTAATATGATTTAATTTTATTGCAAGTATTAATAATAAAAAACAAACTTTAAAATAATTGTAGCTATCAGAACGTACTTATCTGAGAATAAACTTATCTTCAATCAGTGACGGTAACGCAGAGTATTTTTTAGGCATAATAATCACGTCAAAAAATCAATAACCTAATATTTTGCGACTTTAATTCTAGAAATCATAATTGTAGTTTTAGATTTTTTGTTTGTTTTTCAGTTTTTCGGATTGCTTTAAAAAAAAAATATTAATGTTAAAACAAATAAGAATAGTTATAACAAAAGCTATTAATGCCTTAAGTGTCGAGGCAAAAAAAAAAATCCTTTATAAAAATTACACTTTTATTTATTTACATATTTTAAATCAATCCGCATCTCTTTTTACTTTGCCTTGAAAAGACAATAGAGACAATAATGTGCGTAAATTCTCTAGGCATATATAAGGGGGCGGTTTTTAAGTCGTGTCTTGTTAAGAGAACAAACAAAAAATGTATAACTATGGAATACAATTTTGAAGTAACTAAATATTAACGTGTTTTTACAAAATAAAAATTAAAAGAGCTGAAAAAAAATGATATTTTTAAGGAAATATAAATTTTAGCTTATACAAATCTATTACCACAGCGTTGCTTGTTATTAAAGTAATATAATATTCTTCTTATTAATTTTACCGTTCGTAATTACTATAACAAAATTGGACAAAAAAGGTGTACTATAAAGAGTAGCCAAAAATAATAATTTGCAGAAACGTAAAAGGTAGAAATATAATAGAAAAAAAGGCGAAATCCTCTGCTCTCCCTCCCCTCTGTTATAATTTTTACCACGAGACAGATTTTTTTGGAATTTTATAATTATAATTTATCTAAGTTGATCTTAACTGATTTCCATATCCAATATAATTTACATTTGTACATATATGCTATTTTTGGCAGCAATAACTGGTAACCGTTAATGTAATTTACGCTACGTAACGTAACGTAACGTAGGATACGTTAAGCTTAATTCACGTATATCATAACATCTGCCGAATGATTTTATTCAAACAGATGATTTCATTTAAACTGTTTCATATAAAGATAACTTCAATCCTTAACTATTTTATTGTAATCAATATGGCGAGGGTCTAACAAGTTACAAGAGCGTCATGTTTAATACAGCTAGTGTTACGTAATTATGCTCGCTTACATTAGATACTCTTACAATATCAGCATATTGTTACTGACACGGACCACGTAGAAAAATGTAATGTGATTTATTATCGTCGCTGTCTATATTTTTTAATATAAATTATCGAAACATTTGGATTTGCTTCTTAATTGCGGTTTATATTAATGAATATAGGTTACAAGGACGAATCATTACCTCTATGGAGTTTGTTCTCGATCAAATATAATTCGAGATATAAATCATTCGTTGTAATGAACCATGAATTCGTCTTACCTGATTCCTGACAGACTCTAAATATTTTCTTCGTATTTTCATTTTATATGCAAATTAATAAATAAGTAAAACGCTACCTATCGAATTTTATAACTCAAGGGTGTAATGGACACCAGCCATCAAACGTGCGAACATATGTTATTCTTTGCGATGTTAAAAGTTTTATCTTTACAATAATAATGATTAAGGTAAAAAAAAAAAACGTTTATTTATTCATTATTATAATATATCCATTATAATCAATAGCAAAAGTACATCATTATTATACAATTTATTTAATTAAAGCATGTTTTTTTAACGATACGATGTTATATAATCTGTAGCAATATATAAAAAATTCGTAATAACTTTATTCAGTTCTAAGATTTTATTGAATTATTCGCTTGATATTGGAAATTTATTTTCAAAGGACAACGACCTTACAGTCGATGGGGTTAACAATATTATACGAGTTTTTTTTTTCTATATAAAATATAAATATGGTAGCAATAAGAAATATGTTATATAATATATTCATTTTTATAAACTTTAAGTGAAACAATTTAGTAAATAAATTTATACCATGTGACATTGTAATAACTGACACTCAGATTAAAATACTGGCAATTATATGAATGTGTGGACACGTTTTAGCGGGAACAAAAAAAAACATGACCTTGACCTCGAGCATAGGCCTAACCTGCCCCAAAAGTGTTGGGTGAAAAGTTGCCGGTCGATATATGTGATGTTGGCGCAGGCGCCAGCAGCGTCTCCATACTACGTGACATCGATCGCTTTAAGCACGTGACGCAACGACGCATTTCACAGGATTCCTCTCAGCCACTCCGACTAATGACTGAGTAAACAATACATAGCAGCAAACAATAGAGAATAATACAACAAAGATGCTGCCATATTAATACATCTCATTCATAATCATTGTGTACTATTGTTGGATTTGAGATATATGTATTCCAGTGACTTCAACCACCGAAACTTAACTAAATATTTATAATTAATTATAATTTGTTTTTCGACCGTTCGATGGTATACTGATATTAATTTTATTTTATTTTATAAAATATAACTCGATACATTATTTTATAGAGGCCTTAATAAAATTATAAGGTAAAAATTTATATCGAATGCAATCTTCGTTAAATGTACCACGCGATTTATTTTTATTTGATAAAGTTTGTATAAAAGTTACATTACATAGCACTGGCATCGTTTTCATTTTCTTAGAGGCACGTCCCATGATCGACGCTTATGACCTTGAAGCCGGAAGACAGGTTTCTGCGTCCTTCAGAGCATAACCGAGACTGTAGAGTGCTAGTTTATCTTATCTGAAAACCACGTTTAATGTTCCCATAAAGAATTACTTAATGCACCTTTATTGTGTTTCCTTTTATAATATAACATGTATATTTCATGTGTGATACGTATGAGTCATTAAATTAAGTCTTTATACGCAAACGAAATTATTTGGAATAGAGGAAGCTATAAAAGTATACCTATATATTGAAAAGTAAAACACAGTTTTGCATTTATATAAAATATTAAAGTGATATTATAAATAATAAAACGTTAATTACTTGTTACATACTCGTATGTGGGTATAATAGTGCTTTTCTTCATAATGTATAAAATTTATTTTGTTCAAGAGTTTTAATAATACGTGACGTTTGTGAAAGCTTTATTATGTTATGATAATTGTTGTAAGATATAAACTTATTCTCATCTCTTATTTTGTAAGCCATAAATAACAAACTTACTGAAATATGTTTTTAGTTTTAACACTACCAATTACTTAACTAATATAAGTCACTTAATATTATCAGATATAATTCTCCGAACTTTAATGACGTCACAAAATAACTTTGTACGGTTTGAACTTAATATAGTCAATAATTTTCATCAGACAGAACATCCTTATATTATTTTATGTGGGTCACATTAATTATCATTTAATTCTGCGTACGGTTATTGAAATACCTCTGACTAATGTCACAAAACAGAACAAATCCTTCGCAATTCAAGGAATTTTATAATACGTAATTACTATACAACCAATGATATAAAGTTGTGAAATTCTCATCGACTTAACGGACGACATATCACTACATTAACCGAGTCGTTGAAGGATTTGTACAAGGATTTCCTTGTTCAACCAAACTAGCCTAGTTGTATGGTCTTGTTATATATTTTTTATTTTAACAGCGAACACACAAGGCTATACTAGATATATGAAAGCCAAACATAACATTCTAGATTGCTATTTATAAGAATGATCTGAAAAATGTCACCCGGTCCCACAACAATATGTTACGCCACTTAAGAACTTATTACACGTCCATTTTGTTATTGAGCAGTACTCTCCCCTGAGGGTTCATAGTTATTAATCTGCTGAGGACAGTTATAATAAAATTATTGTCTTGATCATGTTACAAAAATATAAAATGATTCTTATTAACTACACGCACTAGAATGAGGGATAAATATCATTAAGAAATAGTTATCCAGATTTGATTTAATTTTACTAGAATTTTTGATCCTAGATTAGGTGGAATAATAGTAATTATAGACTAGATAGAAATAATATTATAAGTTTGAAATCGCCAATGCGTTTTGAGCAAGCGTGGTGATTAATGCTCTAACCTTCTCCATGTTAGCAGAGTCATTTACTCAGCTTTTTTTTAGCAAAAACTGATGATGAGGAGATAGAAATTAAACTTTATACGAATTTATTTAAGATATTTATTGCGGTAATTTTTGTTCTTAGAATTTAAAGTGTTTTTTTTTTGTTAACATGTTAATCGATCGGAATATCGTATCGTATATATATTAAAGTGAAGTTGTATGACAAGATAATAAGAATATTACTGCTTTATACAAACCTAGTGTCAGTTATATTGTTACCAAAAACTGATAGTGTTCTCGCTTTTTCATTCATAAGCATTGATAAAGGTTGCATAACCGCAAATGAATGGCCCTGAATGAAAGAGCTCTGTAACTATGTCAGTACATTTTCTACTAATGTTAACTAAGGCACGTTGATATAAAGTTTGCATACTGAGCTGTATACGCTCATACAATACATTAAAACATCTTTTATCAATAAATAAAATTCTATTTTACATGAGTTACTGAATTTTAAGTAAAAAAATAATTCAGTTAAACGATTTCAAGTATGACTATCGCATTGAAGGTTACGGTAACGTACATAGAATGTAGTTTAGTAAACTTGCTAGGAATATATAACAGATGTCAGATAGCGGAGGAAGGTTTAAGTTTTCCTCAACTAATACTATGAGTATAATGTGACTTACGGAATATTCTTAGAATTATTTTGTGAATGCTAAAAATATTTATTAAGATATTTAAAAACTCTCTAATACAGTGAATCAGTAAAAGTATAAGGAAGATATACAACATAATAAAAAAATATCAGTTATTAAAGAAACAGCCCACTTGTGATAATAACTACACATCTTTAAAAATATCTCAAGTATCAATCTAGAAATAAAAACAATATTAAGGGTAAATAGAGATTTATTTATAAAAAAAATATTAACCGTCATAAAATATCGATATTTTAATATTATAATGAAAAAAACACTCATTTATTAATTATACTTTATAACATTTTACTGAGAATCAGTTACCATAATAATTCCGTGATATTGTTTTATTTGTACGTCTAATATGAATCGTCATAGAGTGCGTTTCGCTCAGTCGGTCAATGTCATTAGCGTTTCTGTGGCTGCCTGGCTGGTGAGGCCTTTTTTTTTGTAATAGGTCATTATGGACGTATGTGTCAAACGGTTTATAGGTTTGTGAGCGTTTTAGAACATACGTTTGTATCGAAGACACCGGCGAAGCGGAATTAAAATGAAGTGCGCGGCTCGACGGGGCCGTGTGCCACGTCATTGCCGTGACCCAGTGACACACATCGGCGGGGCCGCTTGCACCGATATCTGCACAGGCCGCGCGTGTTCGCTCTTCCTCCGATGATACTTTATTCAACGTACACTAATTATTTGTTTATCATGTGCATGCACAGAGCAACATGTATAGTCTTTTGTTATTATAATAATTTTTTGTTCCTTTTTTTTGCTTGATTGTCGTCATTTTACGTCGCATTGTGCGTATCACGTTTATGGAGCGTGATTTATTTAGAAATCCTTAATGGAGTTTTCTGAGGATTTATATACAGTACAAACATTTTATACCAATTTTATACATTTATTATACATATACAAAACACAATATTTATCCTCTTTATCTTCAAAGATGTATTAATCATTGTTTTTTTTTCTAGTAAAAAAAGTATCTTTGATGTTGTTTATGTGACCTAATGCTGAATTTTAAATCGGTAATATCACTAAAATAAGTTATGCAATACGTTGACCTTGTTATCTAAATTGTGCACTTGACACGAATACTGTTCCATTTCACTTTCATGTCTATGGATACACTTGTGGCCGTCGCTATCCGCTGCTTCAATACTGTGCGATAATATTTGTTAATGAAATGTTACAATATTATTCATTCTACTCAGTTCTTCGTATATATACTAAGCTAAACGGAATCATTCGATTGGGAAAAACAAAACTGTAAATTTCCATATTATCATATACTCATATTAATTACTTTCGTTTTATTTTATAAACAATAATGATTTTAAATCGTCATTTATCATAATTTCAACAATATACATGTATTCGTACTCCGTCGGATCGAATCGACAAAACGTAGTTTGTCATTCGTGCCGTAGAGTGAGAGGGAATGAGATTCACTTGGTCGGTGTGACGTGGGTGCGAATATAACAGCGTTATGGTAGAACCAGTCTGCAGTTACCGCTCCCCCTCCTCCCTCACCGACCGTGTCCCTCTACCAACGTCTCTCACCCCGCGTCGCTCCGCCGCGCGCACCGACCCTGTGTCGTATCGCGCCGCCGCTGTACTGTGTTGATAATTTGTGATGTAGACAAGGATGTACATATATGTATGTCTCGCCTTTCAGTTGACTTTCATCGTCGTTTTGTAGTGAACGTTTCGCACGAGTATCGATAGAAAATTACATTACTTTATTAGCTGCGTAATCGAGTCTGTGTATGGCTCACGATTAATGACTGTATGAATAAAAACTATCACGAAATTGGTTTGTTAGATTAATTGAAACATTAAAATTTATGCGAAAAATTAGCGTCACAGCAAGCGTGGCGCAATGCAGTGTGTGTTGGGATGCAGATATAATTTGTGTTGTTTGAGAGTTATTCATGAAGATTTTAGTTTTGAAAGCGGTGGAAGTGTAAAATATTTGTGTAAACTGTAATCATGTTGCCGATGGTTCAAGCCGAGCCTGTGCTGTTCAATAGCGCGGGTCACTCCGCCGATGGTGCCTCGCCGACGGCTACCTTACCACCCTCGTTGACACCTGACTCCGAGGTTGAGGGACTGGCTGAGTTTTTTTATGATATAGATGTGGCTGTCGTTAACACGTTTTCAAGGTAATTAGTGATACATGATTAATCTCAGTTTCGCCCTTGTTTGATATTGAGACACGAGATAATTCTGCGTCTCGAATACCGGCTGATAAGGGTGTGTTCTTACACTCGGTTAGCTTTTATTCCTTATTTGTTAGTTGTATGAAAGTTGTCGTTTATATATCGAATATTATATATTAAAATAAAATGTAAAATGTTATACGTGAGTGTCAGTTTCTGTAATACCTATGTTAATGAAACTAAATATGTCGATGTAAGGCCGGAACTGAGGCCATGTGCCGTGCTGGAACAACTTGTATAAGTTTTATATTATGTTTACATTTTATAATATAAAAGACTCAATAACATATTATGTAATGTACTTATTAAGCAAGTGTTTTCGCTTATTAAATTAAGATCATATAACAAACGTTTCAAATGTTTATTTTTTCTAGAAAGTATGTCGAAATCAATGTCGTGATTGAATCGTAGGTGACGTGTTTAAATGAAATAGGCTTCGTTTTTTTTTATTGAAAAGTAACAAAATTATAGTTCTAAATAATTTTATGTTCCAATGTATGTAATACCTATTATAACTTCTAAACTGTGTTTTTAGAGAGTACTTTCTCTAACCTTAGCCTATACCCGATACTATTGTTCACTAGGTGATAAAATAGAAAGCGGCACTTGAATATTAAACATTTATAGACCTGGCAGTACAGATTCGTTATTTGAAGGACATGAAGTAGATTATCTCTTAAAAACAAGATTTCTGCTTGAGAGTTGAATTAAGAAATTAGAGTGATGAACTTTTTATCTGTTTGCAGAGTCCTTGTAAGGCAATTAGATCTTATATGACGAACAAACAATCTTTGTTCGTGTAATTAAACACGAAAAATATATTTTTCTAAATGTTCAACAATGGAACTAGTAAGAATTTATTTACCCACTGTAATTTTTACTTTACCACAACAATATTATTCTTTTTAATTTTATTTATTTCGTCACTTTTCATAATTTAAACAAATATAAGTCATCAAACCACTGTAGGTTTTTTTCACACGAATGATCGAATTTTTAATGAATATTAACTCACTGTTTCAAATTGTTGTACATTTTTTTAATATTATGTAATATATTTTTTGTCCTTTATTTTAAAGAGACAGGAATCCGTTTATAAATCGATTGTGATTTTGTTTTTGTCATTTAGAAGTGTAAATTCAATTTACTTTTATAATTGAATTAAAAAACATAGATAAGTTAGTAGTAGCGAGGTTTATTCCTTGTCACTTAATTTTCATACATTTTGCACGGGGTTCCGTACTTGTATTCATAATATTGAAATGAATCCTATTTATGTATAGGTTCCATCGACCACATTAACAAAGTCTCAGTTCATTCGGTTTTCATGTGAAAATGTGACGTACAAATTGAATCACATTCGTATCTTTACTATTTGTAGGGAATATACTTTTTTTGCTTTAAAAAAATATGTTTTATTGCCGTGATCGTTCATTTCATAACAATAATCATCAGTTAGAAATTTATATGTTTACAAATGTCTCATTGTAATATATAACGAAGTGTCTATAGTAATATAAACAAAAAAACATATTTTATGATCATTATATCATAGTAAATAGACTGTGATCAAGATTAAATATACATTACTTAGTAGCGCCTAGCTGTAACTAACTGCAGGTGATTTATGGCTATGATCAAACGGAGTGGTGCCATCTATTCAAACACAATGTACGTGAAACCTTTATTTTTTTTTTTTAGCTATTTCATTCAAGGAGCTAAAAAGGCGGAAGCTTGGAATACAGATTACTAAATCCATTAAATTCGTATTCTTTTGTTTGTTCTTTATATTTTGCCAGTTTTAATATAATATAACAGAATTTGTATGACAGATGTTCGTTCTAATTTAATATCAAAGGTTTTACATTAGAATATACGTATGTTTATATTTGTTCTGTTACGGAATCCGCGTAATTATTATGGTAATTTATTTTTAATTAGAAAACATGTGTTTGTCGGAACTTTGTAGCAAAAAAAAATATATATTAAAAATAATACAAACGGCGTCTATTTTATAAATATATCAATTAATAAGCCAGTTAAATAATATTTATTATTTTATTATAGCGTCACTTATTTAGTATGTTACGATCGAATGGCAATATCATCAGCTTATATTATTATTAGTACCAACTGGTTGAAACTCGACCACAATCAGACAACTTGCCAAGGATTGGAAAGCATTTTGAACACAATGTTCAATGTAGAACTGAAATATCTGTACAAAATAACATTGTATTACTATACAATGGTGAAACTAATTGCCAACGGCTATTAGAAAATACAGTACAAAAATATTTAATTAAATAAATTTGCTCAATAAACTAAATACTTTTAAATCAAGTTCGTTAAGACGAAGAGAGCAAATCCAGGGTATGTTACAAGCTTATTGTGAAAAAGCTACGCTTAATAAATGTTACTTGGCGTTGAACTAATTGATTTTTTCATAATAAGTATTCTTATCGAAATCGAAATATGTGCCAATATACTAAATTAAAAATTTCACTGCATTTTCTTGATTTCGCATTTGCTTATAAAATTAATTTTGTTTAATTGGATTTTTCTCGATTCGTAAGACGATGTGGATTGTAGATTTTATTGATTTTTAGCTGTATGTTGGGCGACGTATCATACGATACGATAATAAAAGTAGATTCAAATAATTTTTCGTTGCCGTCGAAAGATTTAATGAGTTTTATTTAAAATTCAAAACTAAATTTTATTTCATTACTCATTTGACTGTAACTCGCTACAGGCATTTTTATTATCAAGAGATATCATGAAGATGGGTGTTACAATTTTTTTTTTAATTATTGTAGAGTATTCAAATATTTTCGGCGAATCATTCCCTCATCAATATCATCTCAATCAATAATCTCACATTCATCCGTCTCCATATAACTGTGATGACATCAAGTTATTTAATGACGTATACTTTTTTAAGTAGATTACGTCATTGAATTAATTATTTTAAGATATATATACTTTAGATTGTAATAAATGAGTTGTCAAAATATATACGAAAAATAAATAAATTTATATTCGCTCAGTACATTATATTACAGTTTCTATTTAATTTATCATTCATATATTCGTCTCCTTTTACCCTTAAGATAATAACAGTGAAAGTAGATAAACGTTTCTCGCCAATGTTTCATTTGTTACTCAATAGCTATTCGTCATCGCGGGGTAACATAACATTCTGTAAAGCTTTTACCTAACAAAGACTTTCGAACTTGAAATCCTGTTTTCATTAATTACATATATTTTTTACCTGTCACACCGACAGCTTCATGATCAGGGTTTGCACCAGACGGATCTGCCTTTATTTTGTCCAAGTTAGTTCCTTTAAAATACATATTTATATATTGATGTCCCTTGCATCACTTATATTAGTCATTCCTAATATTTATTTTTTTTCGATATTCGACAGTGAAACATCATAATAAATTCATAATAATCGTAGCCCATAACCGTGCATGAGACTCGACGTTGAACAGTCACACGCGAACAAAGTTTCTCTCTTTGGTTATGCAGATAATAAAATCGTTACGTTATATGTATCTGTAACCTTAGTTTTATAACTATTCAATTTCAGATATTCAAGGTTGCATTGTAAGAATTTTCGATATATTTATTGTAGAATTCAAACATTTTTGCGAATTGTTGATATTCTTTTTTTTTTCTTTTAGTGAGTCTCATGGCGCGTTGTTATTCCGAACATTATTATTTCAAGGTTGCGCAGTCGCCCGTCACAGTGAGGTTGCGTTGTGGGGCTCCTCGGTCCTCGGCAGGCGTCGCTTTTGTATGTCCGTCTCACTTTAGCGTTCAACTATGTACTTGGCATTCGCTAAGGGTTATCATTCGCGAACATTTACTATTTGATAAGTGTACCATAACTTTAGATTTAATTGATTACATACAATTCTTTAATCACGTGATTAAGAGCAATGCAAAGGAAGGATTCGACTGAGCTATGCACCTCAATTGTGCAGTAGTATGAATATAAAAATGTCTTTTAATTCATCTCATAAAAGATTTGAACTAAATAAATAAATGTTATTGAAATTAAACTCTACTTTAAGAAGTATTTGTTGTAAGACACTAAGTTATTTGAAATATGTGTTAGTTTTTGTTTGCAGATAAAGAGGGTAACATATTCCTTGTTACGTGTGATCCTTAACGTTTTAATAATACTGTTTTACTAATACCTGGAATTTTAAAACAAAACAGAAACAAAGTTGTTTTATATATTTTTTTTTTCGTGATAATCTTTCGGTTACGTTTACACAAAGAAGGTCAGACATAAGTAGAACAAAGGTTTTTCAAGCGTACCACGAATTTATAAAGATCTTTTTCATCCGTATTTAGATATAATTTAGCCTTTTGTAACTTACGGAGTGATTTATGTCGTTTCTCATATAAATAGTCATTTGTTATATATATGAAGATAGTTTTATAGTCATAGTATAATAATGGTACGTTATGTTTTGCTGCTTCCGTAGAATCGAATCCTGTGACCTCCAACCGGGAGACACATGGAGGGGGATGCAGGGCAAGATGAGCGTGACCGCGCCCGGTAAGAAGATAAGAAAAAAGTCGTCAGACATTAAGCCACAATCTCAACAGTACGTATTAGAGATTTCAATATAAACGATATATCTCAGAGATTGTTACATGTCTACGGGGAAGCGATTTTATTTTTGTTCCAATTTTAATTTTTGCGTTCTAAATATAATTTAAATTTTAGTTGTCACTATTGATG
Organism: Danaus plexippus; assembly: GCF_018135715.1. Classification (NCBI taxonomy): domain Eukaryota; kingdom Metazoa; phylum Arthropoda; class Insecta; order Lepidoptera; family Nymphalidae; genus Danaus; species Danaus plexippus. The sequence goes on along the minus strand of NC_083537.1, from coordinate 4,880,142 downwards.
TGTTATCAATCAATGCGTCATATTAAAAGAAAATGTGTCATTTGTACTTTTCGTTCTTAAATATAAACTTGTGTATCTATCTTAAGTTTTGGCCCAAATACGTGAATTTTGATTACATTTTATTTTTGTGGATATCAACGTTGTCACAAATTACTACTAATTCTATAAAGAGTGGACTTGAATCTTTCTAATTAGCTTCAGTTAACATCTTTAGGGCGGACTTAAGAAAAAACAGACATTTTCTTTACATTAATTTTATGATGAAATAAACGAGTTTTATATAATATTAACAGATTATATGAAAATGTTATAAAAACGTATTTCGCGTTACTAATCTAATGACTGACATGGCGGACTGTCGGTACTGTGAAGCAGGAAACGATTTCGTTGATAGGTATACGGTTCTAGATTAATAACTTGTTTTGGCACGCCATAGTCTAAAAATTTATTCCTATATCGGTACCAATTACACGGATATCAGCTAAAAATATACATTAGACTGTGAAAATTTTAAGTGGGAATCTAACGACTTTATGATTTTTTTTTTCATTATTTGAAATATGTATATATAATACCAGAAATTTATGCTCCTTATATATTTTACATCTATTAAAGTTCTATAGTTCGGTTGGACATCTATCTTATACAGTCCTAACATTAATGTCTTAATACTTCACTATTTAATACTTATGCATATTTATTTTTACTTTGGTGTTATACACACAGAGCCGAGGTAAGCGAATATGCTTTAGAGTGAAAGTTTATTTTATTACATAAGATGAAATGCCATTTTACATAACATTATGGATATTATAAGTGTCCATTGTTATGTGAGATTTAATTTAAATTTGCGTTAACGTCTAGTGTAGTAAGAATGGCTCCAGATGCGTGACAAACGCACGTATGTTAAAGATGCCGCAATTATGATTGCATATAACAGTTATCTGAGAGCGATACGCTCTTATATGCAATATTACCAACTAGATGTGCTCCGGAATGGACTTTTTCTTTATATTTAATACGAATACGTAATAATTAAATCATAGTAATAGAAAGCACTTAGAAAATTATACGTAACGCATCCATTTCTGTTCTATCAATTGATATACATTGAACGTCACACTCGCATTAATTAGTGGGTTTTTATTCATCAGATAATGTTTTTATTTCGTTGTTGCTGTCCGTTTTAAATTTACGGTTGTCGATTTCGCACAGTAAAATGACTATGATTAATTACAGGAACAAGTGTCACAACGAGAAGCGTCGCCGTGAACTCGAGAACGAAGTTATAAATCAGCTGGAAGAACTGTTAGGTACATGTCTGGCGGAGGTGAAGCAGCCTGATAAGAACGGTATAGTGAGAGAGGCTACGCGGCAGATAGAGGACGTTTTGCAGCGGCGGCGGGACTGCCCCGGAGACTGCCCCCTCCGCGTCCTCCAATGCCTCTCACCAGTACAGGCTGGAGAAGTCAGCTCCACTCAACACCAACCTTCCTCCGGATTCCAGTATTCCGAGCTAAGCACCCTTATTGAGGTATCCTTTTATATAATAATACTACAATATCATTATATATAAAACAACAAGGTTCTATTATTGGTTCTATGTTTGCAGGCAATCAAACATTACACCGGCGTCCTGGGTTTAATATTAATGGAAATTAACTCGAAAGGCGAAATCGAATGTGTCACGGAAAATATTAAAGATCTTATCCTAGCTGAAAGGACGGAGTTATATAAAAAATCAATATTCTCGCTATTGCATGCCGATGACCATGCTAAAATAAAGCCATTGCTGAGAAATATACAGAACTTCGCCTGGGGCTCCACGGAATCTGATAAGTTTCAATACATTCACGCCCGCCTGCTCATAAAAGACGCCAATGTGACCGATGGTGACAGGTTAGTGCTGGATGTTTCATCAACTGATTAATATGAAATAAATAACGGTATAATATAATATTATCTGTTTCGTGACACACGAGCAATAAAATTACAATGCGTGTTCCGCCTTCAGTTCTTATCAATACTTTGATTAAACTTAACATTACTCAATACCGTACTAAGACAAAAGATTTTCATTTTCGCAATTTTATTTCAAATGTTTTCATAACATATATAGGTCAAATACGATAATATATTGAAATTTGCATTATAAATGATAAAAATCTAGAATTAAGTATCTTTTATAAAGCTGTCTCAGCTTACGCAGTAGTGAAATACACTTCGTACAGGTTTGACTATAACTCAGATAAAGAGTATACAAAAAAATATATATTTTCTCTGAAAAGTGAAATAGTTTGATTCGGAATCGTGCCCCATTGTATAAAATATAAAAAATTTCTGAGGGAGCCATATCCAAAACAAAAAATTGTACGTGAATTATGTCATTCTCAATGACATTACTTACCGCCTCTCTACTTCTGAGGTTACTAGAAGCATCAAAGCTAAGAAAGGCAGCGTATTGTCTAACACGTTGAAGATGTATAATAGCATTGATATGTAGGACTCTCCTGAGTACACATTTAGAGGTTTTTAGTTTGTATGGTGTGTTTCATTAATTGTTGTGTCCAGTTTCGTGGACACCGTGATCCACGCTGCGCCGGTGCGCGGCTCGTCCACGGAGGAGGCCGGCTCCGTCATGTGCGTCATTCGGCGCTGCGAGTCGGCCGCTATCTCCAACGACGCCGTACCCACCATCGTCTTCAGATTGGACTGTAATTTTAATATACTGTGTGAGTTTTATTACATGAACAGGTCTATTAAATTTGAATGGTCTCCAAAGAGTAGGCTTACTCCTGGTACTGCACACATCCATAGCCTAGAAGACGTTTACAAGCGACGTGGTATAAAAATGTATATATATGTATATGAGTAGGATAATTCCGACGTCTACACAAAATCTGACGTCAGAGATCACAGCCCAATTACCATGTAATGTTTTGATGTTTTATTTTTTCATGGCTATATTCGAATTTTTAGAGACATTTACTTTTACATCTATAGATAGAGAAACCCAAGAGACAATAGATAAATTCAAAAATCGCCATTGAAATTCATATATAAGGCTATAATATTTTATATTATCTTTAGTGATAATTATGGTAGAATTTATTTAAGGTGAAAATATTAAGTTTTCGTTTAATCAGAACTTATTTGCAAAGATTTAAAAAGTTCACGAAACCATAATATGATTATAAAAACAAATAATGATTAATCCTATTATGTGCCGATACTCTGGTGCGGAGCCTTGACTGCACCATATTGAGAAAGTTGAGAATATATCTTTTCATTGTCCGCAACAGACTTGTTATTAGTTCATATTAGGTTATCATACTGCTCCGTACATTTTCGTTTGTGAATGTTGTATGTGATGTAGGCTAACAGTATATAAATTGTTTCAGCCTGTGATTTGTCCGGTGTCGAAAACTGTATGAACTCTCCTGTATCTCTTTTGGGAACTCGTTACTTAGATCTCGTTGAGAGTAGTGATCGTGCCCGTGTTTCCGCTCATCTTCAAGAAGTAGTGGCTCGAGCTGGTTTGCTGGTGGTCAGTGAACCTTACCGGTTACGTATCACGTCCGAAACACCTCGAATAAGAGTAAGCGCTCAAGCTCGTCTCTTCCCTACCGTCGGTGAACCTGACTTCATAATGTCAACGAACACTGTACTCACCGATGATGATATCGGCATACTCGAACCTGGAGGCTCGCGGCCTGCCCTTGGCGGTCCTCTAATGACGTCGGTCGCCAACGGAGAAACTTCCTCGTCTGACTCGCGGTACAGGTGTGCCATCAGTCCCGCCGACCCACAGTTCAGTATGAATGACTTCGACCTCGAATCTTGGCCGCAGTCCTTTTCTATGGGCGATATGAGCGGGGAGGACTCGAAGGAGCGCAAAGAAAATAACGAAGAATTGAATCCGCACACCTCGCCGGTAGACGCTCAGGGTGTGTCACACGAGAAGCCGAATCGGCTGCGATCGCTGCTCATCAAGAAGAGCGGTCCCTCCACCGACGCCAATTCTAACAACCAGATCCTAAAGGATCTCCTCAAACAAGAGGATGAAGAAGCGACCAGTAGCGAAACTTCAGCTCCTCACACACCGCACACTCCTCACACGCCGCAAACTCCGCACACGCCGCATACGCCCTTAACGCCCGCGTCCGCGCGCTCCCCTCTGCACTCGGCGCAGGCGCACGCTCGTCCGCCGCCGCACCACGGCACACACCAGCCTGTCATGCACAACAATCAGTTGCTCAAGGTGAGTTTTAAAAGTCTATAGTGTTATACGGTTACAAGTTACCAGGTGTTTTACATCATTATATATATTTTAGATACTAAATGACAAATCAGATGAAGATGGAGACGAAAGCAGAAGAAATTCTACGGACAGTTCTCGTGGCCCGTCCCAGACAAGTGTGCTATCGCAGTTGCTGTCTAACAGCAACGGCCCCTCGAGCAACGGTCGCTCCCAGGAGGGCAGCGACATGTACATGGATAGAATCGCCGGCATGAAAAGGAAGTTTGAGGAATCCAAAGCATCGTCGAGTAATATTAAAAGAGTCACGCCTGAAAATCAGCAGGTACAACTAATAACTAACTTCATTTAAGATATTTAGACGAGAGATTGATAGGTTACCGTTTTTTTAAGTTCTCAGAGTTTAATTAAAGAAAATTCATGATTAAATATATCTGATCAGTTTTTAAACCTTTAAACAAATTTATTGGTCGTCATTACATTTATGGAATTTCCAAATAAAGAAAACCTCCCAGGTATCGTCAAGCGCGACAAACGCCGGTAACGTGACAGTGGTGACGAGCGCGGCGTCCGGGTCCACGAGTCCCGCCACCAGCAGCGCCGGCATGAGCGCCCTCTGTCAGAAGAACCAGATCTTGGTGTCCTTACTGGCACGGCAGCAGACGACTCCGCCCACGCCGCTACCGCTCCCCAATACTATACTACGGTCGTACCCGCCGCGCGCCCGCCCCCCGCCACTGCAGCCCCCGCATACTCAGATGCAACGTCCGCATCATATGCAACAGCAGCAGCGACTCATCCATCCCACCATCTCTACTGTCCTCAACACTAGGTTAGTTCGATCGCAGTGATTTAAAGTATATACAATACTTTATAACATTCTCATAAAATTAGTTTTATTTACAAAATGCTAAATTAAATTCTGGCAGTATTCTTATTTCAATGAAATGTTAGATATTCCCTAATTGGATACGTTATTTAATGATACACATGTTAATAGTAACCGAGGTAGCAGTATGAACGGCGCTGGGCCTGTGTCATCCGCTCCGAGCGCGGAATGTCCTTCCAGTATGAGTCTCCAGACGTCGCAGTCGATGCCTGTCCAGAGTCACCTGCAGATGGTGCTACAGGGTGTGTCGCGGAACTCGTACCAGGCTGGTGTGGCCGCGCAGCCCCACTACGCTGCACCCTCCGCACATCACCCCTATAATAACCAAGGGTATGGTACAACAGATAACACTATTGCGCTATCCTATATAGTAAATAGTTCAACAAAGTTATAAACTTGAATTCAAAAACTCTTATTCCGTCGTTAACTAGAATGTATGTTATGTATATAACAGGTCGCGGTCCCAAAGTGGTTCCGGAGACAGCGAGGTCCCCAGCGACCAAGCGCTGTCTGATATTCTAGACGAGGTGATCGAGAACATGCCGTACAATGACAGGCCCGCGCCAGACGTCGCTATCATGGACATGGATAGTAATCGACAAATTCGTTCAGACTATCAGGTATTGGACGTCCATGAAATATAAACATATTTATATTCACAGTTTATATGAAAGTGGATTTAAATATATACATTTAATTGCAGGGTGTTAAAGAGAAAAACGCCGTCATAAACGCTATAACACAAAGTCTCATGCAGTGCGAGACAGCGACTAAGAGTCCTGTGTCGTCGAGTCCCGTCCCGCCGGTGTACCCGGTACAGAGTCCGGTACGTAAAATGAAGGTGTCATATATCGTGTCTAGTTGACGTATTTTTAAGGAGTACATGGTCGTAGGGCTCCGTGAGCGGACAGTGTACTATGTCGGGAGGCGTGGGCGTCGGCAACGTGTACGGGCTGGTGTCGCGGGACGCGGACGGAGCCCGGGCCCGCGCCCTCGTGGAACAACAGCGGGCAAGACTGCTGCAAATGCAGCGCTCGCAGTCGCTACTTGTGTCGCCTGAGGTACGAATATGCTTATGGCTCCATTTAGAAAGTATTTGTTACTTCTTACAATGTAAATTATACTAAAAATTATTATTCTGTGAAAGTAGTCTCGAGGAGACAGTTCATGTATCCTTTAATAGTACCTAATTACAATTTGAAAATTTCAAAAGTATTAAAATATATTATACGAACATGTGACAGTACAAACCGTTGGCGATTAAGTTAATCGGTACATCGTGTATGAGGAATTAATTCTGTTTCGTAATAATTGTCATTTCAATAAACATACAAAAGTAGTATCAACGGTTTTTCGATAACGTTCTGAGTTTTTAACGAAACCTTGAAACGAATAAGCGACCTTGACTCGCACTTGTAGGCACTATAGATTTTTTGTGCGAACGATTGCCAATAAAATATGATTCACTAGCCTTATTTGAGTTTCCGTTGTGTTGTTTGTAATTCTAAAGATTTTGTAATTTACATTTAAAAATGGAAGATTTCTTAATATCAATTAGAGGTCCCTCTTAAAATAGTTACTACAAGGATAATTCTAATAATTTTTTATCTGTATTTGTTAACATCGTTTGTGAATATTTCAATATCATTGTAGTTAATTTATAATTATCCAAATTAATCTAAACTATCAATACAATGATATTACCGTTATATGAATGTGTTCCTGTTATAAATATTTGGTAGGAAACAAAAAAAGATTGTTGAACTGTATTGGTAGCACAAATAAAGTCGACTATGTCGTGTTTGTTCATTTTGTCATTGTATTCCAGGCCGCCGAGCAGCCGCAGCCCGACCTGGGCTCCACAATTAACGCCTTGGTGTCCGCGACGCCGCCTAACGTAGCCTTAACGCGGAACGACTACCATCACTTATATCACCAGCCCAGTGAGTACTGCCAACCGTAGGCATCGCTACAAACACTAATTTTAATTAACGCATAAAAATAACAACACATTAAAAATGTCTCATATTTTCAGATCAAATGGGGACGAATTACGGTACAAATAAATTAACTTCATCTCAACAAAATCCTATGCTGAGTAGACAGCTCGTGAGTATTAAAGATTTATTTGTTCATACGTAGTGATTTAAAACTTGTTGTAATATGCTGTTTGTTTCTCAGGGAGTTGGCGGAAATTCTTACGCAGCAGCGTTACACACGCCGCAAGCGCCGCAACCTTACCATAGAGCGCCGCGTCCGCATCCTGGTAAGACATAGACACAAACACACACACACACACACACACAGATGTATTATGTGTCATTCATAATAAGACAATAGAAACAATTCAATGATAAATAATATATATTTTTTTAAAACATAGAAGAATATCAAAAATGACATAATCCTAATATAAATTAAACATTTTTATGTATATAATAATTCTGTAAAATATATTGCAACATCTAGAGTTGATATACAGAAAATCTAGCTAAAATATGCATGGGACGAAACACTTATCCCCGTAATGCAAAGTAATATTTAACATTTATTTATTTTCTATTGATCTCAAAGTGTCACCGACAAAGTGTCAACACAAAAATATTGTGTTTTTTTTAATTTGTGACCTTATTCATGTTTCTAAAGTAATATTTATTTACCTAATGCAAGTAATACAAAGTATTTTATAGTTCTCCAATTATTCAGTCTGATCCAAGGTTTTCTGGTACGCTTATGCATATTATATACTAATTTATTTTAAGGTAGTCCTAGTTTCCTCCTTCTTCAGTTTATTTTAAATCGAGCATGATAATAAGCAGACAAACTCTTCAGCATGCCAAGTAGATATAACGTGAGAGCTTAAGATAATTCCGAAGTCGCATAAAATTTTAAATAACTAATTGCATGACATGTTTTTATGCCTTCATAATAAACGACTCGTAATTTTACTCTTATGGGTAGAAGTTAGTCATATAGATAGATAGATAGCTTGAAAGAACGGTCGCATGCCCCGTAGAGGCGGTTGGCCGTATTATCGATAATTCCCAGCGTACCCAGGGGGTCGGGGGCATTATATCGACGCGGGGAAGGTCGCGCCGGTACCAATGACTCGATCCGACCGTTACGGGCACCCAAGTAGGTAGGTTCAGGACGGGTTCTCGGTTAGAGTTACTATATGAGGCGTGTGTGGCAGTGGGCGGCTACTATGAGGAGAGCGAGGCGGGGGCCTACTGCGGGGAGTACGGGCGGCGCGTGGCGCACGGCGCGCACCCTGCGCACGCGCACCCTCACCCGCACGCGCACCCACACGGCCATCACCCCCCGCACACGCCGCACCCTCCGCACACGCCGCACCCGCCGCACGCCGACCACCAGATGTCATGTGAGTAGCACGAGCGACCGCCCCGAGACAGACGTCTACATCCAACGACATTCGACATTTTTCATCTGTCATTGACGTCTCCAAGTTGTTGTTCAGAGTATACTGAGATGTTATATAACCTTTCCGAGTGTCGAGGTCCGTCCGCATCCCCTCCCGTCGACCGAGTCGGTACTCGATATCTCGGGAACTGGACTAAGGTAACGAACTGTAGACATGTAGCGATTCTTCTAACTGTCGTCGTGCATGACTATCGATTTATTTTATGCCAAGAAGTATTTTCGCTTTTCTATATTATAATAAGTAAATATGTATCGCGTCGATTGGAGTAACTCCGTATTGGCAATATTTCTAATAATTTGGATCAGTCTGGCGCTTATCTTTTAGTCGTTTGGAACTGGTGTGGCGGCAACGTTGACCATTCTGTGTTAACCGAAGTCTATTGTAATGATGATGACCCCGGGGTGCGTGCAGGCGGCGGTGTGGGAGGTGTGGGCGGCGTGAGCAGTGTGGGGGCCGTGGGCGTGGGAGGCGCGGCGGGCGGAGGTACGTCGGAGTACGTGCGTAACGAGCTGCGTGCTGTGGTGGGCGCGCGGTCAGCCCGGCCCGAGCTTCACACGCTGCACGCTCCTGACCTCGACCCGCTCCTCAACTTCGACATGCCCGCGCCAGGTTAGTAACTTTACAAATCACCGTCTCCTCTTCAATTCACTCTCTCTTTCTTTCTCCTATTCTCTCTTCTCTCTCTTTCGACGTGGACACGTTCGTTGTTGCGAACCATCTTCGAACGAGCGCTGTGCGTCCTTTATCTACCATAACGATGTGCTTATTAATACATTTATTTGTATATAATTGTATTATTTTTTGTAACAATTAACATATAAGGAACAATAATTTTATTAGAGTAAAATAATGTCGCAGTAAATACACTGGATGATATTCACACGTGTAAATTTATTTGACAGATATGTGTATAGAATAGTGGGTACAAGTACATACACTTTTATTGGGAATTTTCTTTAACTTTTTTACTGACCATTAAAATTTTTTGGTGGCTGTTAAATATCAAATAGAGACAGACAATATGCACATAAAAATTATTTTTTCTCGTAAAAATAATTTCAGTTATTTATTTGCCGCTCCGCTCTTTCTTTATATTGAGAAACCTTTATTAAGTTTCCAGAAAGTAGTTTGCCGTGGGACTTTTTTTTGTTATATAAAACTAACAATAAAAATTAACCATCAAAAAAACTTAAAAAAACTACCACTCTCAGGAGAAATTTTTTTTCAATCTTTAATTTAATTTCCAAAAATTCAAGGAATCTAATCTCATCATCATTCAATACAGTCTTTATTTTAAGAGCAAAGTAAAAATAAATATTGCCTAAAATTTCATAATCATTGCTCTATATTGTTTTGTTATTGTCCTAAAGTCTATGGCCGCCTCAGTTTCTTTGTCTATATCTATATATGTAGCATAATAGTTGTAATATATAATATTTTCTTAATGAAAACTTTTCTGTTAAACAAAGAGACAGTCTGTAGAAAGACCGTCCGGTGTCATAAAACACAGATCAATATCTAGCATCTTAAACAGTTTGTATATTAAATATTGTAGCGAGATCAAATATGCCGACAAAACATTGTCAGTGTGGTAGTTGGTCGCTGGCAATGTATCCGTGTGTACGTATGTAGGTGGCGGCGGTGTGGTGGGGGGCAGAGCGGCGGCGACACCGAACGCCTGGGAATCGCAACAGAGCACAGCGGTAAGCCAGGGACGCGACCAGAACTAAACAGAAACGACAACCAACAAAAAAAAACATTTAGTCACTACACTACTTGTATATCGGTTTTTTTTCCATTATTTTCGTAGACAAACCTATGAATTACGTATTGAGTCTGCTCTGCTGCGTGTTGTCGAAACGATCATCATTATCTTAGACGCTGATTAAGCGAAATGTGCCAACGTTTGTTTTTTATTTATCCTCACTCTCAATGACTGCGTGTATATGTCGCTAACACATAGTTTACGTGATTGTGACGTTAGATATCGGAGCCATTGAGACGTTCTACGTTATATAATTTTAATATACATAATATTAATTGAACGAAGTACTTTCAACGAATTGGTACATTTCCAAATTTATCGACGAGGCTTATGTGATGTGATGTACAATAATATTTCTTATAGAATATTATTTAATAATTATGTAATTTGCATTTTGATATTATATTAGTTTAAGTGATTCATGACAACATGGATAAGTCATCGCTTTATAGGTTTCTCGTTTCTGTGATTTCAGCTTATTACTGAGAAATGGGGTAATTCGCATGCGCAAGTGATAACGAATAAGGTGGTGGTTTATTTTAAAGTGTAGTTTTATTCTAAATTTTTATGATTTTTGCCACTAGACAGCTTCTTGTTTCGCTTCTAAAGTGTTGTAATAGCATACGAATTATTTCGTTGATCCGAGTGCCGTACTTTTTTAAGCCATTAAGATGAATGCATGACGATTCCTTTAATTTCAGCAATAATTGAGGTGCGATTAAAAATTTTATTACTTTAATTAAGTTTATACTTTTAAATATTGTTCTCTGCTTCGGGGATGAGTGTGTGATAGCAGTCATTGCCTAGTTATAAAAAAAAATGTTAACATTGTATTTAAAATATATTCACTGAAATAATAAATACTTTTTTATCGTTCCTCATAATACATATTAAAAACAAACTTTCATTAAAAAAAATAACCAAAAGTACCGTAAAGAGTATCGCAATATATCCAAGTCACTAATGTTTTGATCAATATAAAAATAATTTCAAATATTACAGAATATTCTGATTGGACTAGTCCGATATCAAAATCGTGAATCTAGCAACCGTTCTGAAAACTAACAAAATAGTAGTTGCATCGTTTTGAATGTTAGCAATTCGCTATTTCAGAATACTACGGAGGAGGTCTCGGCGGGGGCGGCGGCGGGGGGGCAGCGGGCGGCGGGCGGTGATGAGGAGCCGGCTGCGGCTGGCAACACGCCCGCTAAGGCATCACTGCTACAGAAACTACTGTCGCAGTGAGAACACATTACACCCCCACCCCCACCACCACAGATACAATACTACCCCCCACTGCATTTATACCTGCGCGGGAGCACGTACGCCGTCTCACGGATAGTGATGTAGTTTAGTAGTGCTAGTGCTGTAACGTTCTATGATCCACTGTCGATATGTATCCCTATATGTTCTATGAGAACTCGTTTTATTGTAAGTCTTTAGATGTATGTAGTGTATGAGGATCGGTCCGACGAATACGACGGTAGCTTCCTGTGAAGGAGTAAAATATGTGATCGGCAATTTGATTGACTCGTACGCCTAGTATACATATACAGCAGACACACCGCGTGCAATATTGTATAGAAATATTAGAACACATATTTTTTTTGGCGTTGTGAACGTTATGTATTATAGTGTGAAAGTCAGATGTTACCTGTTATGACAAAGTTAAGTTGTATTCTTTAGTATTGATGGTACGAATGTTGTTCTCCCGTGTACTATGCTCGCGTGGATTAGACGGAGAGCGATATTTTTTCATGAATTTATTTTGTTTTATAACTGAAAGCTAACGGAAAGCCTTCGTGTATTTTTGTAGCATAGTACACGGGGGACGTATGTAAATATCGTGTTGTTAAATTATAGCAATTGCTTCAGTGTAAATAATTTGTTAAATATTATTGTGTTTCTTATGTTATGGTATATTAATTTTCTTGTAATAATACAAAAACCTTTACTGATTTTATTAGTTTTTTTAAACTACTATATTATTATTATTATTTTTTTTACAAAATTCGTATTTTTTATTTCATTTGCCTTTGTATTGACATGCTTTATTGTATAGAAATTTCGTATTTCAATCATTTACTTTTGGAAAGTAATTGTTTGATGTGAATTTAATTTTTATATCTAGACCGGGATCCTGGATCTCTCTGGTTTAGAAGAGCCTTTTATCTTTCTACCATTCGTTGACTGAAACAGTATATTATATCTTGTTATAAAATTACCAACGTTTCTAATACTCATTACTAATCCGTATAAAACGCAGCAACTGAAATAGCTTTGTTGGAACAAAACTATTTTTATACGTCAATAGTCAATGAATTGATAATTTTTTTATTATTATTTACTAGTTCTTGTGTCGGTACGTCATCGTTGATAATTTGTAGAACGATAAATAGTGCATGGTAACTTTGATGTAAGTATGAAGCGATTTTTGTGCTCAATTAATGTCTTAAATTAACTGTAGTCTTCGTTACCGTTTGCGTTGGCAGCGAACGTGCGTGCATGCGTGCGTGTATGCGTGCGTGCGTACACGAATTAAAAATGAATGATGCATGAGTATCGAATCGCGCTCTGTTTAAGAAAAAAAATAGTATATAATAACAAAACAAAACATTTATCTGCTTTCAATATGTAATGATAGTTCCCTCCAATTATTTTTTTCATTATAAAGCTAATCTCACACTATCAATAACAGATGGTCACCTCATTTGTATGTAAAGTTTTACATATGCACTGACACGGTAACGAAGAGCTTTTGCCATATTTTGCGATGTTTTTAATTTGGTACGCTTGCCGAGGCCTGCTTATAGTGGACTCACCATTCAGTGGAATTCAGCGTCAGATAAACAATTTTGTTAGAGCTGGTAATACGTAACGTTTGTATTCCGTGGTCTCGACATAATCTTATGGATTCACGTAAAATTATATTAAATAAATTAACGTCATTTAAAACTTAGCGCACCAATTTAATGTGAAATGTTAGCTTCTACGACATTAACTCAGTGTTACTTAATATTTACGATAACGGTAATGATAAGAGTTACTGGAAGTACGTTAACACGAAAATCATTGATATAATTGTAAATCGCACAATATGAATACGACGTTTTAAGATAAATTAAACATTTTAAATTAAGAATTAATGTGAGACTGTCGAAGGACGTTGTGTGATCTGGTGAAACGAAACGCTGTTATCCGGTAATGTTCGGGACCACTACCACTACCACTACCACTACCAATACTGAAAGAACCCGTCGCTACTCGACTTCATCGCAATCTGCTTTTTTCTCTATATTAAAAGACGTTGTACGGTAACATCATTATACTATTTTTGTACTGTCGGTTATAACTGTTGAAATGTATGCTAAATTATTTTTTAAGAATTAACAGCGAAAATTAATATCTGTACTAAATTACTATATTCATTGGCTTATGGCAGTTGGCTAGCTAATAGCAGATGTAGGCAGGAAATGTCGTTGCATTATTTGATATTTTTTTATCAAGATGCCGTCTCCCATTGATGTGATTCAGTACTTCTTAAATGTCTCTGAAAAATTGAAATTTCAGTCTGCCGCTAGCACCTAGGAAACAAGTAAACAACGTCTTCTGTACCATAGATATAGAGTTGAATATACATTGTAAATGTATATCGTGGATATTACCTACCTAAAGATGAGAATGTACAAAAAAAAAAATTAGACTATGCATAAAAATAATCACAAAAAAATAAATAATAAAACAAATAGGAATTATATTGATATTTTTATACCGTAAACGTTAATAAATCTGATGTTAAGGGCTACTGACCAAATCTCATTGGTGTTGAAAAAGTTCGATCAACTCGCGAAATCTTTACATTGAATAGTGAGATGAAGCTTTACGAAATCCAACAAATGTAGCAATATGGTGTTGCATTCCAATTAGTCGACGCCGATGAGACTAGCTCGCGCGGTGTCTTAGTTGAACCGATTCCATAGAGTACAAGTGATGGCCTTGCTAGGTACATGACTGAGATACCAATACTTGAACAAATTAGTCAAGTCCTTACTTATAAAAAATATTGGAAGCATATTTATTGGATTGTTTAGATGGAACAGCATTTAATGCCGTCGCATAGTTTTTGACGTCTCGATGTGGACTAGATGTATTCAAAGAAGGTTATATTTTTTACAGTTTTACATAATATAAAAAAAATAATAAATAAATAAATAATAATAATGATAAAAAATAAAATTAAACTCGTATAACAAACAACACGTCCATTGCACGAGTTCATAATCGGTTATCTCGAAAATATTATATAGTTGATAAAAATAAAACAGTTATTAATGCATGCGTGCCTCAATATAAATTGTGAAAATATTTTTCAATACCATCTTTAATATGAATTTATGCCAGTGTATATGATGTAAGATATAGTATAGCTCTTAAATCACTTCCGCAATGAAGGACTGTTAAACTTTCAAACGTTGTTGTCTATAAATAGAAAAAAAATGATAAATAATTTTTTTTATTGTAATTAATTATTCTCACATCGAAATCGAAGCGATCAGGGATATAAGAAATTAAGATTTGGAAATACATATTTTTACATTACTGTACTGATATCCGTTAAATATTGTATCATTTAAATCCGCTGCTAGTTACGATTTCATAAGAGAAAATTAACATTCGAATCCATTTAAATATAGATGTGTTTTAGTCTTCCAAGATACCCTTTTGATTTCCACCTTTATATAAATTTCTATTCGATGTCCTTCATGCCTGTTTCAAAATTTTTATCAATCTATATTTTACTTGTCCTTGTAGCTGTCAGATACAACACATGTTATGTGATCGGCAAATAAAATAACCAACGAAAATGTATTCCTATATGATAAATAAAAAAAATATTTTGATAAATGAAACATTGAACTGTTTAATTGGTTTTATAAAATGTAATTCATACTATATGTATGTAAATAATAGTGTAGACTCAGTCTCAGTCTAATGTTGTATACCTCCTGGTGATGTTTGTAAAATAAATGCCGTGTTTGATATTGAATGAAAAGCTTCTAGTTTGTAATCTTATGTGCGACCGATTTTTCAACATATTTTGTTTTTAAAGTACATAATGTTTAAATATCATTTTATTGTAGGCTGCTATTTTAATGTTGTTGTAAGATTTATTGTCATTTCGGAACTATTAGACGTATCTTGTAGATCATGTATATATCGGCATGATTCGATTTTAAACGATATTTGGTCAAATAATTGGAAATGTTATGTATAATTCGAAATTTTATGTAACTAACTGATTTAATGATAATTATTTTTGCATTGAAATTTTTTTTTTTTGCTCGTCACAGAGTATCGTGTAACTTGCAACAAAATAATAGGGTCCAAATTTTCCATCCAATAAAACAGCAGATTTTATAGCTTGGACTGTGAGAATGTGATATACTGATATTTCAATGTAAACTTATCGTGGTTCATTACTCTGTGACGTTGTGATCGGATACGTGTACTGTAGCAGAGGACGAAACATTGATGTGTACGGGAATCTTTGTTTCAGTGAGAAAACATAATTAGTATATAAAGTTAACGATAATTTTCAATGAAACCGACTAAACAATAGCGTGAGTCGTGTCCAAAACACTGCGCTACGAGTTTTATGTTATCACTCTGTAGATAATAATGTGTGATAAATATTATATTTATAGTTGGATGACAGTCGCTAACACAACGAGGTATCCACACTCCCGTACAATGTTGATTTTATTTTTTGTATAAAATCGTGCCTCTTGTCTTGGCCTGTCGTCTGAGAGCAGGGGTATACTGTATATTTTTAGATATAAATGTCACTATTAGATAATGTTAATAAAGCTAATTATGTTTTTTCTAAAAAACGATCAAACGACTAATGTTTGGGCCAGCTGCAAAAATGATTATCGCCTGTCTATGATCTATAATTATAGTAGGTATGTGTTTGACACAGAGTTACGGGTGGGTTAATGTTTATCAGCTTTATCAACGTATCTAATACCCGAGTCTTGGATGGACTTAAACTTCATTTAATATTATATAGAACTAACTAGTCTTATCGCGAGCCGTAATCTTTTTTGCGGATGGCCTTTAAGTTTGTGTTATTAAGTTCTTGAGATGTTAGTTAGGCTCTTTTGTGTTGCTGTGCATTTCTAAGCAATGTATGTATGTTTATATATTGTAAATAGCTAAACATATATTTTTACGACTAGAATACACAACCAAAGTTGTTATAAATATGTGGTTGATTAAATAATAAAATCGATATAGGTCGTTATGTTTATCATTGTAGAAGTTCAACTATGATCGCGTAGTTGTATCTATACAGAACAATGTCTCGTCGAAGCCTTTTAAGTAACCGCCCTGATATTAGTAAAACGAATTTATTGTTTCCAACTGCATATGAAATTTGATATACATTGAAATAAATAAAATACAAATTCATTGAAGTAATTAAA
Source organism: Danaus plexippus (assembly GCF_018135715.1). Lineage (NCBI taxonomy): Eukaryota > Metazoa > Arthropoda > Insecta > Lepidoptera > Nymphalidae > Danaus > Danaus plexippus. The sequence continues at coordinate 4,863,303 of NC_083537.1, read as the reverse complement.
GTTATAACAGATGTGTAATTTTTTATGAGAAAATTATAGTATCTTTTTTGTTCCTAATAGCTTGCTCCAAACTGTTTTTTATCACTAATTGTCAATTAATAGCTGACATTTCAAATATCTGAAAGTATTTAATCTGTTATATGTTTTTATCCATCGACAAAAGCAGGCGTTAAGAGTACATTACTTTTAAGTTGTATTTTTTTGTACATTTTAGATTCGAAAATATAATTATATCTAAATGATAAGTGGTTTGATTTACTGAACCCAATATATATCAATCTATAAAAATAAGAAATTTGATCACAATTCTTAAGTGCCTGAATAAGTTACTCAGTATGGCATATATGTATTAAGGGCATAGTGTGGGTGTGACTTTTAGTTAATACACGTCACTTCTTCGACTACACAAACAATAAAATAATAATATTAAGTATTTAAATTAATAACATAAGTACCTTTATCGTTATTAAAAAAAATATTTAAAATAATGAAACAAAGATGAAATATATGTTTATATGTTCAGATAACTGTCAAAAAAATGTATGCGAATATTAATTCGGATACTTTTACTGTCTTAATGTCTTACTTGTGAGTACAGTCGGGCAACGTATCCGAAACTTCTATCAAGATAAGCAATTAATCGCTTTAATGCGGATATTTTAATTTTACGATATTATCAACTTTGGTAAAGAACGTGTTAGAGATTTTTTTTTTGTTCTAATTATGTTTCTCATTACAGTGCAATAATTACAATGCCTGTATTTCTTTTTATTAATAACATATTACTTTTTACTAGTAAACGAATGTATGTATTTGATTATAGGGACAGTATAAATTATATTATTGATTTAATTATCAAATAAATATATCATGTACTATGAAGTATGAAATGCTCATGTGCAAAATATCTTAGTAGATTGGTACGCAGTCGGTAACAATTAGTAACAAGGTGGTATTTAAGGTCTTAACGTTTTATGTGTAGCATAGGAACTTACTAAGGAAAATATTTATTAATTACCAGTTATTGCAATGCCAATGCAATGCAAATGCCAATTGGAACAATTTAAGGATGTTTCGTTGAGTTTTAATAAATCTAGTTATAAAATTTTCTTTGATGAATTTGGGACAGAAATATAGAATCCGCTAATGACTTACATTATAATTATTTTAATTAAATAATTAATCGGTGTACAAGTACGATATTTAGAATGTATCTACCAATGTTTACACACGAAATGAATTATCAAACCTCTTCCATAATCCGGTGATAAAATATCATTAAAATTTTGTGGTTTTACTAACGACACACATAAAAATTCAGAATCATTATAACCCAACCAAACCCTTCTCTATTAATACCGCGCAATTGTGGATTACTTCACACATTCGCTACATATCACATCAACCTATTTTCATGATTCGCTTTAAATGATGCCAAGAAGATTAGATCACTGGTGCAACGTTCTATATTACATCTGAATGAATAATTTACTTATAAATGCATTTAATGGTATGAATATTATTTTTACGCATAATTAAAACGCCGCAGTTCAGAGAGGTCAGTCTGCAACCTAATATTTCTTTTGATACCTACTTCATTGTTCAGTCGTGTGTAGGTGGCAAGTACTAAACTACTTCACGATGTGACTTAACACAGAGGTCTGAGTGGTATACAATGGAAAATTCTTTTTACGGAGTCATTATAACGTTATGCCTGTTAATATTGTTTAACTATATAAAATATTATTCAATAAAGTCAATAAAATGTTTGTTTGTTTGGTGGCGCAGTTGGAATAAAATTGACACTGAAAAATGGGTACGTAAATAGTTAACAATTACTTTTTATAAAATTAGTACGTTTAATATATATTTTTTTCCAAAATTTTAATCTTTAACCAAAGTTATCTCAAAATAAAACTTATATACATAACGCACAGTCGGCATATTTTTTCTTAGGGTTGTAATTAATTAATCTTTATAATGTCAAATAATATTTTTGTTAAAATATTCCATCTAGAATGACAAGTGGCTATTACGATATAATTTATTTATTCTGCTCAAAATTTATCCAAAACATTTATCGTGTAAATAGTTCATTCATACATATGTTGCAGTATTATGAGGAATAATATTGATTATTACTTAATTTGACATACTGAAGTTGTCTGTCGTTTATTGCTTAATATAAATATAACGTTTACACTTTTAGTATTTTTAATTAATTCTCTTGTGATAAGAATCATCATCAAATATCCGTTCACAAATTCTATTAGCCAGTAAAATATTCAATTAAATATTTCAAGCGCTTAAAAACTCCTACAAGTCTTACTCATGAAAAAAGAAAAAAATGAAACGTATCTGGTGTCTGTCTTAGTATCTTCTTAATAACCACAAGCACTCCACAAAACAGCTATAGTGAAATCACAAACAGACGCTTCAATTTTAGATACCTAAATGCATAAAATTTATTATATATATCTGTAGCAATGTTTTTGGTAATTTTAACGTATTACTGATTTATTTTAACTAAGGTATTTATTTATATTTTAAGTGTTCATTCGCAACTTATATTAATAATCCACAGTTGACTTCAATTTGGTTTCTTTTGAACATTAACGTATAGCTGTACCGAAATTTACGTTTCCTAAAGCATTTTTGAGCTACATAAAGATAAAACAAGGTCTATATTCGATACTTGCGTAAATGCTAATTGAGTCTAATTAGTGCATATAACGTCAATAGCTAAGGTATATTAATTGACGAGGTCAAATGAAAATGTTCTATAATTACACTAAATACTCGTTACACATTTGAATTTACCACTGTTTGTGTCCAATTATTTAATATTTACATTTGGTACATTCGAATGTATGGCTGTTACGAAATTTGAATCTACCTACATTTTATTGGTATTTTTCAGTGCATATTTAAATGCACGCCTCGAAATAAAGACGAGCAAATTTCACAGAGGCGGGACACCGGGATAAAACGTTCCATTATTATGAATTCAATAAACAGTAGCTTGAGCCGGGTCCCGGTTGCCTAGTTGAGAGTCGTCCGGCTCTTCGTCCGCACGCATGCGTACGGTCCTGTTGCACGCACCCAGTACATCGCCGCGCTCGGTTTATTTAATATTATGATGCATATATAACTTCAAAGCAATGGGCTCTCATTATAATCTTTAAATTTAAAATTTGTAAAGTATATTAATTTTATAATGACTACCAACAAAACACAGTCAGCTGTTTAGCTCTACAATAGAAATGCCCTGGAACTGTCCGTGGTCTCGCGAACGCCAGCGCCCGCCAGTTGATACTCCACTTCAATTGTTACCACAGGTTGGTCAAATGATTTTTATATCGATGTATAACATATGCAAATATTTTCATTTTATTCCAAAAGTAATGTATGTTTGATTATACGAAAACTGTTACATAATCTAATGTTGAAAAAATTTTTTGGAATTTTTAAATTATATTGTAGTTTTCTTGAAAAAGTTACATATAAAGTTTTCTTACCAGAAAATAATGTTAACATCCATAATTCCATAGTCATAAAACATTTTTTAGTTGTGAAGTCTACTTAGCGGGAAAATCCTCAAAGATAATCTTCCTCAAATATAATTCTGTAGATTGTGTTTAATGGATTCGAAGTGTTGTATGCATGTTAATGACAAATCCATAAAATGATGTGGTCACTTATATTGTATTGGGGCGGACACTCGCTCCTTTAAAATATTAAATTTATAGGCTGACAAAAAATATCCATGAGTACCTAGTAAAAATCTATCAATATAAAACGTGTCTTATAACAAGGCATTTAGTGTTTATTTTCTTTGTTATTGTTAATTGTAAAGAAAAAAAATTTAAATCTTTACAATGACACGTTAAAAGGTGCTAATCGGAAAGTTATTAAAATGCCAAGCCATCTTAATTTGGCTGACTTCGTTAAGTTACTTTAAGAGTTTATAAATCTTTTTCATTTCGCCCGGTGAGGTAAAATATAGAGCCTTATTTTTTTCAGTAAGTTATCACTGATGAAAGCGAATCAGCTGGGTACGAGTGTCAGTTATAATATAGACTCGCTCTAGGACGCTCGTGTTTCGACAAACCTGCATTAAAAATTATTAAAAAAAAAATTCCTAAATTATTAAACATGTAAGATGTGCGGTAGTAAATTTAATTTTATTAGCCTTTTAAAATGAAAAATGCCTTGGAACTGTTTTTGGGGATACGAATCTCCGCCGCCTGATTGCCGCGTGAGTGGACCACTACATCTTATATTAAAGGTATTTTTTGTCAATACTTATTTAAAATAATAATAAAAAACCGGTCGTTTTTGCTTTTCCACAATAGTTTTATCTAGAAAAATTTACGTTTGTCATAGCTGCGGGAATAATTATCGGTAATTTAATGGTCGCGTATTTTTATGGTCGTTATGTTTATAATGATATCGTGACTTGACATTAATTTTTTTACATATTTTTTTTTTGTTTTTGATGTAAAATAATACCTACATTTGCTGCTTTAGTGACTTTCAATAAATATTTTCAAACATAACTGGAGTGTATACATGAGAAGAAAAATATATAAATATTATTTTGGATTCCAATTACATTCTACTCGATTCACAAAAAAAAACAATTTTGTCTCTAGATTTTTATTACAGTTAGAAGTCTTTTGTGAGCGGTTCCTATTGTGAAACTGAATAAGGAGGGCACTCTTTATAAATTAAAATAAGTATACTTACTAATTTATTATTTAAAGTATTGGATACATTTTGTCATTAAATGACATATTACTTATATGGCCATATAATAAAAAAAATTGCGGCCATATTGTTAGAAAGTTTATTACCAACATTTTTTATCAAAAAAGAATAGTTTTTCTCCCACGACCGGTCAAATTAAATCATTGGGCTATAATTGACTGTTCGTGGTCCAAATGACCACAGTGAAGGTTCATTTCTTCTATTGGTCGTAAATACGTAGTTCCTTACGCGAACATGATGGCTACTTATGATGAAAATGATGGCGATTAACAATTTATGACGACGACAATAAGCGTTAATTTAAAGTCCTTGGTATAGTATTTGTTTGTCCTTATACCCTCTATTGTAAATGAGTTGAATTAATAAAAAAATAAAATAAATATACATATAAATACGAGAATTACATTTCAAGTTTCAACGCTTGAAATTGGATACTTATAAAACGTTTTTTTCCCTAAAATTGATAAAAAACGTAAATTAGTACCAATGTGAATTTATTAGCATATTAATTAAACGTTATCGCAATTTTAGAACGTAACACAAGTTCAGGATGTTAAAATTCGGGCAGGAACATTAATTAATGAAACAATAAACGTATGAATTTCTTAATTTAATTTTATAAAACGGCGTAGGAAAGGATATTCTATGCAAGTGGATAAACTTGATGCTTATTTAATGTGTTTATAAAACCCGTGCAGTGTGTTCATCATCATGTTCGCATCTACCTATTATTTGAGATTGAAGTAATATTGTCGTAACCTCGAGCACAGGTTATCGTTAGTGCAAGTACCAATATGATAGTTTATTTTTAAAATTATCACCTTGTTTGCGTGCATCAAAATGTTCAATAAATTATTTTGGAAGATATTGAAGGGATTATTGAAACGATAACAGTCGTTTAATGTTCATGTAATACAATCATATATTTAAAAATGAGGAATAAGCCTAAATAATGTTCTGTATCAAGAGGTAATGTTTTTTTTGAAACATCTCCAATATATTTTAAGAGTCGTTAACTATGGATGAGAATTCGATGTTTTGTCACATGCGCACAGGCAGACTTAGTTTCCAAAAAGTTGCGCAAGAACAAGTGCGCCGCCCACGGGCCCGGGGGCCGCCTCAACGTTAAGTTCACTGTCACCCAATACAAACACACCAAATAACCGCTTAACCTTTGTGAAAATTCAAACAATTCAACGGCTTTAGGGCAACGCGCTTGTATTAGTCAGATATACCTCTTGATCTATGCAAATGAACGTTAACTGATGAGGTACACAGAACATTTCCGGGATTTGTTTGTAAGCACTTAATTGAACTATATTTATAATTTGAATATAGTCGTGTTCGTCTGAGCGATAAGCGTTTTGAATGAATGAATAGGTCCATAAAATAGTTCATTGTTTTAGATATTCATCTATATTGTATAGTGTAACTGTGTTGTGTTTATAAGTTAATTAAGAGCATGTGTGAGTATCTATACGTTGCGGACAAAAGCTCTTTCAGCCGGCGGCGCTTTTGTAAGACTCCTTGTAATTAGCCAATATACCAATACCTACCAATAAAACATTACACGTGATTGTTTTGTTCTGCATGATGCATTCTAATTACGGACTAGCTAACTTCGCTCCAATTTGTAGTCTTATTTTTAATTCATATCTCAACGAAGTTGCTTAAAACATCAACCTAGATTCCTGTCCGCTGGTATTTATTTTAATATCCCCAAAGTGAAGTAACCTTTCAGAGAAATAAGGGTAAGGCTTATAAATATATATTATAAAGATACTAAAAGTTAAGTGTTATAATTTATTTTGAACTACATCAAAAGTGAGTGCATTACTGTTTCGTTATGAGCATTGAAACGATAACAATGAGAGGCAAGAGGTATGAGTAGTGATGTAACGAACGAACCGTTCCCATGAAGTCGATCAACTATTTTATAAAGTATCAATAGAAAAATTGGACGATATACGATATAACCGAAAGTTTGTTGTCTGTTTTTATAATTCATTTAGTGTGATGACATGAGTTTTGGCTTTGGAATGTTAATACAAAAACAAACTTTTAAAGAAATATTTAAAATATCTATTTTTTTTATATAATAATGATATTATATTTCATTATCTTTTATCATGGATCTGGCTGTCGTTTGCCACCGCGAATACGAGTAAATATTTCTGTTCAGTTAATCCCTAGTAAGGACGATTATTGCGGCGAGCCTTTGGAATCACAAAATGATTTACGATGCATTCCTTAGTGCAGCGGAGTCCAGATCTAACGCAGCGGCCCCACTCTGGAACGAGATTAAACATTCGTTTGATGATTGACGAACATTGTTGTCACACTCAATATTGTTTGTATTCTCGCCTCGCCTAGACGCATAAGAGACGTGTTAGTCATAGTTTTATTTAAAATGGAACTGTGACTAAATAGTTTATCGAAGATCTATTTGAATTGCATCTTACATTTAAATAAGCTAAACATGTTCTATTGTACTTTTAATAATAAGGAATTTAGAACAAGATTAGCCGAACAATATGTTGTAATGTAACATAGGAAAATTTTATCACGATGCATATAAGTAACAGTAAGCAATAAACACAAATTCAACTAAGTTGTACGTATATGGAAGTAAGTAAGCATTACTATGAATGTATGAAGTGTTTATTACAATAATTGAGAGAGAATTTGTTAGATTTGTTTTCCAAAACAAATTCGTAATTGTTATTGCAACCGGATGTTGCGTAGTACAGGAACCGACTAAAAAGCGTCGAGTGACCGGAAGTCGGGCGAAGGGTCAGCTCGCAGTTACTTGAATATGCCTCTGGTAAACAAAACTTTAGTCCGGCTCTATTATTAGTAATATATCGTCAAATTTTAATGAACTTATAGGTATAATATCATTTAGACAACAAAAACAAAATCAAAAAAGATAAAATATCTGAATATATCTCATTAATCATTATTCAGTGTGATTTAATAAGTTTTTCTATTACTTTTTTTAGTTTGCGAACTACACAATAAGCTCGTGCAGTCATGCTATGTAATTACGTATAGAGTTACGATTCGTATAATATTTCATCGCTGAAATTTTAACTCAAACCGCAGAACATAAGGTCTTTGCAAAAAATATCACGCTTCGCGAAACATGCGCGCCAGTTGCCAATCTGCGCTCGTTTGACAAATAAAAAACGTATCGCTCCAACAGGACATTTCAGAAGACTTCGTTACGTTCAAGTGTCAATAGCGTTTGTTGCTTAAAATGCGGCATACAACTCGAATTGTACAGTCACATTAATCAAATTCACTGAATGGAAGTCATAAAATAAAATTTATTCCCATATTGGTACATAAACAGGACCAAAAATAAGCACGACCACCTGGTACAGCGTTTCCAACTAAGAGTACAGGCACGTTATTTATGAGACTTAAAACTGTACACAATGTAACCGCAAAAGTAACCCTTGACTAGTTTTTCTAGAGAACAAATTGTCCCGCATGTCAAGAGCGCGCTGGGCTACAATGAAGTGTTTTACTTTAAATAGAAAAGAATAATACGCTTGTTGATTCTTTTTAAAAGCATAGAAGGGGAAAAATCAATTAATCTTTATCGAACTTTTAGACGTGACTATATTTTTAAATTTGAAATATACATATGGGATTTTTAAATGAAATATTTAGTATAGTGATATAAAATCAATCCATTAAAATCACAGACTTAATCCTAATGCCATAAAAAGGTGTTTAAGAGCATTTAACTGTTTTATAAATATCCTCCGTGTGGGAGGTCTCTGTGAGATGTGCAACGGATTTTTCATATGAATGAAGGTGATATAAGTTTTCGATAATTTCTCTATACTTATATTACAATATAAAATCTTTATTAAAAGACTATTTTAAAAAGGTTCTAATCTCTATGGTGACATATCATAAATTATGGTCATGTAATAGAATAACTGACAGATATATTTTGTGCGCAAGATATTTACTCTGTGTTCAATATATTATTAATTATTTATCTTTTAATTTCATTTGTAATTATTCCTGTTACCTTAAATACACAATGACAGCGCGTTTTATTCGATTATAAATTGTTAACCCGCATAATACTTTGCATAAATAAAAGGCAAATTGAAACAATTCAGTGAAGTTGATTGCTCGCTGCCAAGCGCCAGTGATTAATTCCCACGGGCTTAATATTTTGTATTTATTGAACCTATTTCTTGATAAACTATAAAAAAAATTTTTTATTTTATTAGATAGAATCTCAATGCTATTAAAAATTAGGAGTAACGAAATTGCTTGAAATGTTTAGAATAGTTTCGGGAGCAAAGTATGTATTATCACTATCCGTAATCTTTATGAATTATTTGAATTTTTATCTGGTGTCTTATATGCTTTACTGGTTTTACTGGTACATCAGCACTCGAAAGATTATAACTCATTGAATGTATTGTGAAGTTTTTCTGCAGCGAGGACTGCTGAGGGCTGGTTGCCACCTCTACAGTCAAGTCGTTGACACCATAAACTATCAACTTGCCATTTCAATACATAACTAAACAACCTTGTTATGTTCGTCTATCGAATATAAGTAAATTCAAATATATTATAATTGTGATAAATTTTATATATTTATTTTAATCAACTATTTAAAATTACTATATGACTTATGAGTTATAAGCACACATAAGTTGACTCTCCATCACCGTTGTTGAATCTTTTTCCTATTCTAAACGCTGTGATTAAATTAACTTCTTAAATAAAACATTCCTGTGATCTACGAAACCTTGCTCACGAACTTGACCTGAAGTATTGATTCATGAACTCAGTTATGTCACGCCTCTTTAAGATGTCTGAAAAAAAAAATCATACTAGTAACTATACAATATCAATACAAGGTTTCTCCTCAGTACACGATTCATTCAATTACATTAATGTGAACGTTGATCTTAATGAAGAGTGATGTAGGGTGTGATTTTATTAAATCAAATCCAAATATATTTCATTAAGACAGACGACCAATTTCATCTAGTTTTTTAAAGTTAAAAGTTATGTGGCAATCTGTATAACATAACCATTTCATTAAGTCAGTTTTGTAAGTACAAAATGTTCTAGCATTGAATTAGAACATGAATTAGGACGAAACACAATGCTGTCTGGCTGGCCGTAATCACATTAACTTCATTAACGACCTTAAGTGTTCGCTGTCGTCTTTTCAACAGTTTGATTTCCATGGGAGATTTTTGTAGAACACAACCGCGTATTGCTTGGAATTAAGTTAATCATTCTTATAGTATAATAATTTCTTATATTTTAGTCACAAAAGATAAGTAAAGCGCTCAATATTGACGACCTTATGTTATATTAAAATGTATACGCGAAGTTTATACCTATAAAACTAAATGGAACAAGACAAAACGACTTATTCAAGGTTCGTTTACAACATTTATGGTTTATCAAAGAATCTTTGTTTTCCGAAGATGGTATAGTACAATAATAAGACGCAAAGCCATGTAAGACAGAATCGGAAGCTTAGAAGATAAATATTTTTATAAATATACCTAGATTTATTTATTCATAGAAGGTTTTTACTTATTATTGTTCTTATAGTGATTACTGATTAAAACTATTTTATCGTTACATATCTATTCTAGTTATAGAGCGCGGGTCTGCCTCCGGCGATGTCAGGTATTATGGCAGTTACGGTTATTGGTCCAGTTGACGCTATTTACACAATATAAAAAAATTATAGCGCATGTGCAAAGGAGTTGTTGAACTATTTTATTAAAGTAAGAGTACCTTATAAGCTAATAAATATAGTTTTTTGGTAAAATTATTTAAAAAAATCAACGTTTCCACACAGCCCCTACTATCCCGTACTCTTAAAAGTTACCTCAGTTTAATTCGCTTGCCACTCAGTGTTGCTTTAAAGCGCATTAGGAATTCCATTGACAAAGTATTTCCCTTCTATGCATTTAGTATACGTACGGCGTTTGAAACACGCAGTGCATCTTTATAGTATCAAATAGTTTTCTCTATAAAGTTGCGCAACACAAATGCTTGTGCCATACACGAACCATATGACGTCATGTGGTTTCATCACTGAATAAACAAAGCGAAGCTATGTGCCATTGTGCTCTCATTTCCAGAGCAAACAATTAATGTAACATATGGTAATTTAAATTACACCGTAACCGCATATCTCATTGAAGTGACCGTCTTCCAAAAAATATCTCCACAATCGACTGTCATTAGGTTGCGGTCGGGTCGTTTTATTTGGCCCGTATGAATAACTAGTAAAGATTTAATTTAATTGAAACATACCATGAAATGCAGCTCGTAACGAAGATAAATAGAATTTTGATTAAAACTTACCGAGTTAACAGATGTTAGTGTATTAATCAAGGAAGTCAGTTACTCGTTTTGAATTAACTGTTATATTTTATTACTTTAAATTTATTATACGTCAGGGCAGCGTGTTTTTAGTATCCAACAAATATAAATGAAACTTATATTCGTATATTATTTTCAATTCAAAAGATTATACAGATATTTGTTTAGTTGTTTTAGCTTGGAAATGTCAATAAAATCGATCTTTTTTTTTTACTTTTAATAAACTATAATATTGATTGGACATGAAACTATCTTTTTCGGATATACTACGACGTTTTGATAATTGTGGGTGTGTAATCGAAACGTCGAGAAAATGTAAAATAAAACCGCCAAGTAAGTTCAAAAACGTACTATGTCGAATTTCTCCTCAAGAAAATATTATATATCGTTAAGAAACAATTATTTTTCTATAATTAATGCCTTCGAATGCACATAAAAAATATATAACTATTGCGGCATACCGCATGAAGTAAACAACTACAGTTATATAAAATACCTCCAGAGTACTAAAGTATTTAAGGCCACTGTCCATGCCATTCAATTTCAGCAGCATTACTATAACAAATATACCGCTATCCTCGATCATAATACACAACATGACAATAACTGCTCTCGTACGGTCCGCTACTTATGTGTTTGTTTCATCAATTACGTTATAGGTTAAGAATTTTTATAGTTACGTAATCGTTATATTAATTTATATGTATTTTTTTCTAATAATTAACCTTATCAAGGTATGAAATGCCTGTATTTTTATGGTATAGTAATAACTTTTTGTTACGACTCCTTCGGCGAGCGCGATCTCATAAAATGTTTAAAAACATTTAGATGAAATCGCGACTTTTACGGCCAGATGACAAAGCCACGACACGGGTGGTCTTAATGTCGGGAGAAATGTGCCAAAGTGTAATTTTTATTGAGAATTTAAATAATGCACAATTTGTAAATTATATGGAGGTCCGTGATGTCGTAACAGAAACAGATGTTCAGTTGTTTTAGCATATCTTCTACTTAAATTAACTCGTGCTTTGAATATCAAATGCAGTCATACTGTAAAGGTAAGGCTTTGAATATATTCCGTTTGACAATCTTTATATATAAGATAAAACGTCCCTTAAGATGGAATTGGTATTATGTAATTCAATCTTTAGATTTTTTAGCAAACAAAATTTTGCTGCGTTTTCAATAGTTTCCTTAAAGTTTTCGCAAATAGCAAATACAATTAAATTTTCGTGAGTGGTTTTGCTTTGTTTGAACAAAACAACATCGGCCCCAAATATCGACTTTGTTGTTCCAATGTGAGTCACATTATGATATTGAGTACCCACTTAAGTCAAAACACTACTCAATATAAAATTTATTATTATTTTTATATCTCATATAGTGTAAGTTACATACCATTCATTTATAATGTTTGCATATAAATTCAATGTGACACGAATCCAACTTTCTCATGACCTTAATAGTTCTATCGTTGCTCGTTTTTAAAGCATCTAGACGGTATACTTCCTCTAGGTCATCCAAATTTTACTATCAATACGATGCATACAAATGAATGCATATTATTAATACATAATCAATAATTTATCTATATATAATGTTATAGAAACGTTGTCTGTGGCATATCGTAATGGCTCCATGACCTCCGTCTTTATTTATTATCTGTGCTTCTTGGAAATATTCTTTCCATTCTTCTATTTAGTTTGTCGATATAAATTGAATATTAATATAAAAGTTTTGTAAAATATAAAAGTTTACAATAAAAAAAAACGAATGTCGTCAGTTAAAATAAATGTCTAATTAGTTTTTATTTATTCTTATTAATAGAAACGTGGGGTTGCAAGCTACAACCCCTGACATGGCTGTACTTACATTAACATGAAATTAAATTTCAAAATCTTAGGTATGATGCACTTTACTTGATTAACTTTTTACGTATTTAACATTTAATCTACAAAATAAGATAATTAATTAATATTGGATGATGCTTTTATGTAACTATAGTATGAATAAAAAATATAAATATATGAAACAAGATCGCAAATTGTATAATATAAGTTATTGTATGTATATTAGACAGATATTTTTTTAGTTGGTCTAGCTTGGAAATGTAAATAAAATCGATATTTTCTTTTCTTTTAATAAACTATAACGTTGATTTGACATGAATATGAAACTATCTTTTTCGAATATACTACGAGGTTTTGATAAGTGTGTGTGCAATTACTATTGAGATAAAAATGAAGTTGAGTTAAAAAAAAAGTGAAATAACTCTGTGTGAAGTATGATATTAACAAAAATTATATTATTATTATTATTATAACTAAATAAAGATTTTTTTATAAAATTTAAATGTTTGAAATTTGTCAACAAACTTCATGGACTAATCAAAGTCACTCAGGAACCTCTTTCACACTTTCATCTCTGCTTCCCATGATCACGGCTGCTGTAAAGTAACTGAAAAGTACGTAGGTTATTTAAGATCCCAGATAACAAATGTATATATTACGATATAAATTGATTAGTCTCTGTCATTTTAGGCAAATTATAAAAATAATCAGGCATAGTCATAAAATTTCTCGATTTTCATTGAGGGCAGGTAAGACCATGTTATTTTCACCTTCGATGCACACGATCATAATTTACCTACCCTTCTTTATGGCCTGGGTAGCCGATAGGGACAGACCCTCACGTTATAAAGTAGGGAGTGCCGGTCACCATCATCAGTCAAATGGCTGGCTAAATGCTTTTCAAATTATAAAAAGAAAAATATTTGTAATGAATGATTCATTACTTTTATTATAAAATAAAAAAAAAAAACTAGAAATACATAGCTTTTTTTATGTCAATAAAAAAGTTTATTAGCAGAGCGTGGTTTCGATCCACGGACCTCTGGGTTATGGGCCCAGCACGCTTCCACTGCGCCACTCTGCTACAATTTGCCCGAGTGAAATAGTTGATAGGTAAATGCAATACGTTCACAGATATTTTTGTTCATATCAAATCAATATTACAGTCAGATTTAATATTTATTGGTAATAAGCAACATACGGTTAATCTCTTAAGGACAACATTAATGTCAAGAACTCGGACATTATATGAAAAATGTAATTTCTTTAAGTTTTTTATGATATTATTTATATTTACCAGTTTCTAGGCATCTCAAAAAGAAATTTAAAAGTCTGTTAAAACTATAAATAATTTGGTAACCAATAGGTAGCGAAATCTATAGTCTATGTTACGCTAACTTTATAAATAATACAACTGTTATACTGCAATCCCGCAGGAACTACAGGGAATTCCGCGATAAATTACATTCCATTCGTCATTCGGATGTCTAAGCCACATTACTATAACGTTTCATCAACTTGTTCTTTAGTAGTATCATTTTTTATGTAACTCTCCTTTCAGAAACACTAATTCAAATATATTTTTTGACACCTTCATTTTTTTAAACCACATAGTCAAGCATTCCTCTCACGGATATATCCATTGTTAAAGAAAGTAGTAAACACATAGAATTCGCAAATAATTATTTATTCTATCAATGTCCGGCTACGCGTGACATTTAACTGTAAAGCAATTTGTTGGCTTTAGAAGGGACACATTTAATTGAAAGTAGCAATTAACATTGCTGAATAGAAATTACTACCCATTGTTCGTGTGTAATGTATTACATATTACTTGAGAGCAGACGGAATCTCAACATGTTTATTGTAACATTATTCAGTTAGATTTATTAATGAATATTTATTATGCATTAAGTCAGATTTTATAAGAAATTAAATAAAAACAGCGAATTCAGCAAATATAAAATCGCAATTTCATTTTGAATTTCAATCACGAACATTTGTAGATTAATTTGTATTGGATATGTTACTAGGAATTGTTCATGTTTACAATGTACCAAGCGATCTGATGCAACTTGTTCGCACGACGTTCGATGCGTGAGACAATTTTTATAACTTGAATCCTAGTCCCTCTAATAAAAATCACGTCACGTCCCTTAAGTAAACACCTTTAGAAATTGCCGCTGGTGGATGAATGAATTATTCCTTAAATTCTCGTGTTTTTTGTGACACCCGCGAGCCTTAAGCCAAGTGATATATCACGTATAAATTATGTACCAAACGCTCTTCTTAACTGAGGATTGCAATTGATAAGAAAATAGAACGTTCAATGGCTTTATAATGTCATCGGTTATTTGAAGGAAGAATTGATTACCGGACAGCTACAAGGATCAAAAATGATTCATGTTCTTAACACACATTTTGTTAATGTCGAAGTTGTTCTTATCATTGTAATAAAATTATAATTATTGTAAGATAATCTAAGTATATATTCTTGACCACGTGAAACAATGGAACACGTGTGTATACCTACTGGTTATAATAAAGAGTATGTATGTAGCAAACAATTCCCGAAGCTCTTCTTTGCATTATATCTCTTATTTCTTAGCACGCCGCCGGCGAAAGCTTGTGATGGATAAATATAAATTGTCAAGTGATAATAGTTGTTATAGTTACGAAACAATGGAGGTTAATATCAAAGCGCGCCGCTTCCGTTGATTTATCGTCTTCCCGACATTGGACTCTTTGTTTTCATTCTCATTCGTTCACTTGTTCCGTGATCCAAGTTCCGTGTCCATATTTGTTCGTATTAGTTATTTGTATCTTATTATATATATATATATATTATTCTATAAGCTAAGTTTGAATACGGCATGTATAATGATGACATTTAAAACAAGTACTATAATAGAAATGGCTTTATTTATTGTCAAACGTAAAACCTATTGTATTTTCCAAAACATTGTACATATATCCCAAATAAGCCGTGCCTAGTTTTATAACGTACGGTGATTGTGAAATAGCAAAATGTGTTTAAGTTATATATCATCATTAAAATTTATCTCTACGTTGAATAGTTTGTTTATATTGAATAAGAAAATGTACATGTGTTTTATGTAAACTATTTTAAGAATTTTTATTATCCAGGTCAACGTGAACGAGTAGCGTTGAAAAGGTTCGGATGAAATTACTTGGTAGATTAAATTGTATAACTTAGTATCTTCATAAATGATTAGGGAAATTTATTATTTCTACTTCCGTCCTGATTTTGGTCCTTCGTCGACAACACTTTGTTATAAGTCACATAACACAATGTTTTGCTTTTGTTAGTTTTTTTTTCTTAACGGAAAGGTAAGTTATTCTAAGAATTTGTTCGATGAAAGATATTTTTTATATCACAAAACACTTCGTTGACGCATTTGTTATCTTAATAAATAACGTGAATGCCAAACGGTTGCCTTTTTATATTCTCGTACCTACATACGTATACTTTTAAGTAATATGAATTAAATTAAATGTTATGTTGACATAATTAGATCTGAGACTGTCGCGAGTATTCATTGAAATGAAACTAATATTTTCGGAGTTAAAACCCGATTCTAATTAATTTAACTACATAAAGACGACGATCATGTTTGCTGAAAAGTAACTGAAACGTCGGGAGAATGTAGTTAAAGTAATTATAATCGCGCCGTAAATCCGAAAATATAAGTTTTATTTCAATGTTATGTTGAATGTATTTCGTTTACAGATTTATGATGACAAGTTTCAAAGTTATTTATGTAAGGTATCTGAGGAGCTTTAATTAAAATTACGGTTCCTATTAATTAACTGGTGTTTACAACGCGACAAGATCATTTGATGAGCTTTGATAGTAGAAATATAAAAGTTAGAAAGTTGGTTATTTGGTTTTCTCGTCATGTTTAATTGTGATAAAATTACATTTAATTATTGTTAAATAAATGAAATATTTGTTTTATTAACTATAAAGGGCATTTGATGGGAAAAACATGTATAGTTTTCGTAGGTAATATATAATCCCGTCGGTTAAAAGTTCTTAATAGATAGATAGGTACTATTTATAAAAGCAATGTATCGAAATTAAATTTATTTACTGTTCGTTAGAAACATTTGGCTTATTGTTAATTCGAACAGCTGTACAGTGAAATTTGATTCACTTGACTGATGGGGCGGCTGCAGGGAGTAACATCTCAATGCGTCTCTACATACTGTGGAGAGAGATTTTTTGCTCGTGGCACGGGCGGCAGATACATGCCTTCTGCGTCAAAGGCAGGTGGTTAGAAACACGTGCGAACAGCACGCTGCTATGGATTTAGTCATCATTAAATCCCTTCCAAACGCATCGATTACTATATTCAGTGTAAAGATTATCATCTTCGTCAATCCATATTTATCAAAGATATTGATTAAGCTCTTCGTTATTAATAACAGAAAGTCAGTTTTAGAACAGTGTGATGGGTTTTTTATTAGTCATATTATATATAACTTCAAATGAGGAATGTTCAACTCACAATCAATATTGCGTATCATCTGGTGTGCAAATGGCGCCATTATCGGCGCCGGCGCTCGTACAGCCACAGACCTGTGACGTCATTGTACTATAATTAGGTACATAAAAGTTCTGGAAGCCCTGACTTAAGAAGCCAGCGTAACTTTCCTCCACACCGAGCGATGATTTAAGAATGAAAACCGATGTAATAATTTATTTCCTTTCACATAAACTAGTATCGTAACGAGATCTGATTTACAGTTGTCAGTTACAATTTGCTAACGAGTGTAAAACATGTCAGGGCTTTAACAAGATAAAGATCATACGAGACTTGTTTTATTGAAACTATTGAATGCAAATGCTACTCGTTTTGTGAGCATATCTCCTGCTAGACTGACAAGCGTTCAATATTTGTGATATGAAATAACTAACGCTATGAGATCTAAAACTTTCTTGAGCATTTGTTTAAATGTAACTAATATTTTAGTTTACTTTGCAGCAACCGTGGTCACGGGCACGAGATCATTCAGACTTCGTCTGCTCGTTATCACGGTTGCTGCAAAGTGACCGAAACGTCGGGAGTATGTAGTTGTTAAAATAATGAAACACGCGAAGAAATCCGAATAACTAGTTTCATTTAAATAACTAACGATGTTACATTACTAAATGGAACTTTGAATTCGGGGATTTGTTAGAATAAAAGGGCTCGCTTATGGCCTCCGACTGCCTGCCTTTATAATTGGAGTAAGGGATAAGGCAGGTAAGGGTGAGATGACCGGTGGTCGGTTCCCAAATAACAAACGCATGCCATCATTTTAACAAAACTTTAGATCTCTCAGCCATTCATAAAGTTTACTTTGCTATTTACCATTGTCACCGTTTTTACTGTAGGTAAATTTTTTTTGCAGAAGGAGGGGTTGGCTCAGGCGCATGCGTTTCGTAATAAAGTTTTTAAGAAACCAAGACCATGTCATTGGTGTCACCAACCAGTGCACAATCAGGGAAGCTGCTGCCGAGGTACCATATTCTCTATAGTCTATACTACATTATCTCTTTTTATTCAAACTGTTACGTATCCGTTAATAAAGTAATATTTTATATGAATATTTAATCAATACTATCTGTATACTATATTGCGCTGTCTAAAATTTTATGTCGATATAAATATCAAGGTAACATAACAGCTTTAGCATATTCAACGACACATGTCACAGACAATATAATATTCGCTAATTTCATAAGACGGCATTTAAAGGTCATTGCCTGCTGGATTAGGTGCTCGAGACTTCTGAGCGGATATTGAGTGTTGATGTTATCAACACATTTCCTACACATTTCTAAGAATATAAGAATAATTAGTCATATGACTATTCGTTTAGAAAAATATATATTGTCGAATCTTATAGGATTGATAATATATTGCTTCGGCCTACAGCCAATAAAATTCTTTTTGAGTTATATATAATGAAGAGAGTTTATTTTTAATGTTTACGTTCTTAAATAAGTTTTTTTTTTATTCAGTCGAATTATAAATATTTAATTCCAATTATTTGTTTCAGTCTGCAAATATGTGTGCCACAGCGGCTGCGAAAGCAAGGTAACAATTTTGTTAATCTTTATACTCTTTGAAAACGAAAATGACTGATAAAACAAATAATCAAGTAACGCCCTCTATGTAAAAGTTACTGAGGTAATTTGAAATGACAATAAATTTTAAACGAACGCTTGCGCAACAACTGTCAAGGTACGTCAAACTTATTTGATAAAGACTTACTAGATGGCGTTAAGATAGTTTTATATTTTGCTATATATATATATATATATATATATATATATATACTTTTTTTTTGGATTCGAACAAATAATCAAAATTTTTGATCTTAGTCAGTTTCAAATACCTTTTTATTACATACTTCTAGTTTAGAGTCCAGTAAGTGATTACTTTTTATTAGTAATAATAATTTTAATTATTATAATATAATAAAAAAAAATCATCCTTATTATATGAGTGAATAAATTAAAACCTTCTCGAGACAAACCTTCTGGAGCTTGTATACAGGAGTAAAATATTATGTAATAAGTAACAGTACTTGCATTACAAAGGTAATAACAAATGCTATGTAATAGTACACTTACTATGAATATTTTATTAAATTATTCATAGTATTCATGGATAACGGAAATGACTGTGGTCCACGTTTAGCCAGCAGCTAAGATGGCAATCATTCGCCTGTAGCCTGTCACGCTTCCATTGTTCAGCAAACACTTCTAAATTGGATATATTATTCAACATGTAATGTGGTGACATTTAAATATTCATTGCAAACATTATAATGTGATGGGCTACCAATTAACTAGAGTTGTGTTGCTTAAGAACAGTTGCAAATTATATAGTTTAAGTCGTTCTAAAATCAGAAAGCAGTGGAGCGAAATTGTTTCAGTACATCGAACAGACGGTGCCGCTAGAAGTTTTGCCGAACTTTGTAACTTTTCTCTCTTAATTTACGTTACAAGAATACAAAGTAGCTGTCACTGTCAGATATGCTACGCTTGTTTGGAATTTGTAAGACAGTTTTGACATCTTCAACAAAGATTTAACAATAGCAATTATATGACCCTGTTTTGTTCGACAAACAATCCGTTGTATAAAAGAAAAATTAAGAAGCAAAATATTGTTAAATTTACTGATTATTAACTTTTAATTAGGTTTATTAAGACAGCAATTGATTTAACGGAACAACTTTAACAAAAATCGTACATAGAAATATATAATAAAAGTATTATCGATCGACGAACATCTCCGATTAGTAGTCCAAAACAATCTTGACTGTGCTTTTAATGTAAATTACATGATAAAATGGTCCTAACTTTTACAATAAGCTTACAGATATCTTATCTTTTTTATAGTATAAGTCTATACTAAGAAAAACGCGTTAAATAATAGGCAAAACAGATTATTCATCTCATTTTCGTCAATTAAGCTACCCGATGTATCTAGTTAAAAATCGCAACCCAAAATGGAATGTTTACGGTTTTTTCTATTTGATTTATGAATGAAGAGACATGAAACGATCTGTTCCACGTAAATGTAAGTCCGTCCTAGCGAACACTGACCACAGTCAGGAATATCTGATGATCAATCACTTGCTTAAACTGCCCATGTTACTTGGATGTACCTGTGCGGGCTTTTGACAGACGGATTAGTCCATCGAATTACGATTTATCAATGTTTAAAAGAGGCAATGAACTTCAATTATAAAGATTGTTTAAATAAAAAATTACAGAATTATGGCGAATATAGAGCTAGAACTATTGAAATCACATGCCAGCAAACTCCTGTTTTCTCCTTTAGTTTACATTTAAATTAGACCTAAAATATATTTCCATATGAAATTTCAACTTGAATTTTGTTTCCATAAATTTTTTTTCTCATAAAAGTCGCCCATGTCCTTTCTCAGGTTTTTGATTATGTGTAAAAAATAAATAATTTATATCGGTTCTGTATTTTTAGTATGAATAGAAAGAGCCTATAATATTTATGTATATATATTATATTTATAAGGGTGGAAAATAAATCAATCAGTAAAGAATCGTGGTAAAGATTCTTTCTATTCCACCGCCAGATCCAACTTTGATTAATGACAAAGATAAAATGTTTGATAAGATACAAATTTATATATACCTACATATTTTATATCCTTAAGTCAATATGGCATAGTTTTCCATAAAGTTTTAATAATATTTGAAATTAATTAACGACATTCACAGAGTAATCTTAAAGACTTTCTCGGAATTTAATTGCCGGAAGCTATTTTGGTAAAACGTTTCAATGAAATACAAACATAATCAGATAATAAAATAGAAAGTTAAATAGAGTTTTGATATCATTTTGCACTAATTTATGTGATCAATGTATGAAAAGTGTAAAAAATAGGAGTAAACAGTTTAAAAGTAACAAGATAGAGTCAGTTATTATTGAATAATAAAATCAATCATAGTTACTAATGAAATAGTTAGTTTAATTAATTGCTAAGTGATAGACTGGCCGCTATAAAATCTTTTTGAAAAGCTTTAGGAAATTTCTGCACGTTAAATTAGTTTTCCTATCCATTCCATGTTTCTCGTCCCGAGGGAAAATTCAATATTCTACGTTGTTTCTTTATACGAGATTATTTCAGCGCAAAGCTGTTGCGATCAATACAAGCGAGGTCCATTCTATAAAACTTTAGGTCGGATTTTTTGTAGTTTGAAAACTCGCTTGAATTTCCTAATGAAGGCCATCAATCAATTTCAGGGTGGGATTGTGCGTGTTCTAACACAATATCACAAATCGTTTTAAGAGGTAATATCAAGGTTCTCTTTAATATGAACATCTAGCGAATTTTGTCGGGTTCACTACTATCGGACGCTTGAAAGTGTTATGCGCAAATAATCATACATAATATATATTTTTTCGTATCTTTTTCTTAGCTTTCAACTATTAAAAAGTTTGAAGGAATACTTAAATGATTTATGTTACGTATATATAAAATACAGGCAAAAGCAAGAGTGGTATCTAAATGATTGTATATATCATGGATATACCATCCAGGAGATCTACCTATCATGGATAGGTGAGTGGTGGTGAGACCCAGGAGGCCGGGAGGCCGGGAGGCCGGGTGACGCTGTGTCAGGTGCAATGCTCGCTCGCGTGTTTAGGCCAGTCTTGCGAATCCACCAGTGGCATCGAGCGCGCCAATCGGTCCACGCGCACGCGAAATATCCGCCACTCTACCTCGCGAATGTGTATTGTAGTGTTACAATACATTTAAGAACTAAATCCAAATACAACTTGCGAAGTTCTATAAATAAAACTGTTTTCTGTGCGGCACAGTTATGGTATAATATATAATTTATTACATAAAATATTCCATGGAACTGACGACGAACATAAATTTCAGCAGCTTGGTGACTATTTAAATTTATGTTGAAACTTGACAGAGTAGATTCTTTTTTTTTTTGTTTTTGTGTACAAAGTAACTTGACTCTTTGAGGATTATTTAATGAAAAAAAAAGTGTTTTGGTCGTTTCTTCTTTGTGATACCTGGAGTCAATGAATTGAATTGTTAGACGAATTGTTGAAAATTCTAAATAATTACTATGAAACAGATGGATTAACATCATCTGTATTTTAAGAAAAGAACTATAAAATAATAAACTTAAATAAATGAACGTAGCTAAGGTTAATTAAGTAAATAAAATGCGATGGAAGTGGCATTACTAATAAATAATTCCTTTCGTCTTGTTAGCTCGTTTTAACACTAATCTTATGTAAATGTATGCAAATAGGTACATATGGTCCGCTTTCAAGGTGATTCTGATATATTATCAAGTAAAATACAATCGATATATTTATAATCACAAATGACGATTGTGTGCGATAAGTGTGTTATGTTTCGGTGTTACAACGATAAACCAATTCCTTGAGTCACGTATACCATTCAACAACTTACAGGTGTATTACGATGTATAAATAAATTATTAAAGAATTTAAATTTTATTCATACTTAATGTTACATATTTTCAGTTACATTTTCCGTAATCGTATTTCCTAATTGCTAAAGAAAGTCGAGCTAGGTTGTAGATGACGCCAAACAACGTCGACTTGTCTGCAGGTGTGTGAAATGAAGTGACTAAGAAAAACTTATGCATTAAAATAGTAAAAGTGAACATACAAACTGTCGGAGTTTTTATTGAGCATGTATCACAATAGAATAGGAAGCAACACATCTACATCTTCCGGGAGTTCGGATTTGAGGGTAACTGATTAAATTATTATTTTATTATATATGATACAAATATTCATTACATATAAGTAACATATTTAATCAATGAAAATGTGTTGAATTAAACGAAACCGTCATTGTTTGTATTGTCACTATATACAATATATTCGCAAAAAATGATCTTGACACTGAAATAATTTTAGCATTCTTTATCGGGCCCGTGCGAAATATTTGATTGTGCGTAAGATGCGGGCCCAAGAATGTAAGAGCTAGGGCTGGCTGCCCGTGGCTAGCAACATGCTCTGTACCGTACCGTTCTCATTTATCTCGTCTTGCTCAGGGCTATCGACTATTGATTGTATCTGCATTTTTGATTACATTATTTATAATGATTCTGCTGTATTTTCACCCAAACAAGATAGAGGGGAAACCAGTTGGACCGTTATATAGAATATTGTTATTTATTATAATCGTCATAGTTGCTCTGTCAGCCCTGGCGGGAACTAAGCGTGCTAAGTTCAATACACTGATACGAGTATAAGCAAAAGCATTTTACCCGACGAACAAATAAAGTTGCGAGAACGAGACTCGGCTTTGAAATACGCGGGTCATATAAAACTGACACCGACGCTGGCAAGTTCTCTCTCTCTTCTCCTGTGGCATGATTCCGTCATATTAAAAATTAACACTGAAAACATAGTTTTCGTATATATTCATACATTGTTGGTATTCAAATCCATAAAAAAAAATTTAAAGAAAATTTTTGATATTTTTTTTTTGACCTCGTGATAAGGTTATGGATATATTCAATGTCGTAATCTAAGAAGTCATACAGTTATCTATACAATATTATATATATGTCTGTACGATTGTTACATACCACTTTCGTTTTATTTAAATTTTTGACTAGAGTGTAGAGGTAATAATTAAGCCAGTTTTTCGTATTTTGTTTTTCTCATTTATATAATATATTCCATTACACGTTTTTGTGATACAACAAACTTCAATAATTCTATGTTAAATGTATTTTTTAATTATCAGGAACAACACTCTCTGATGGAACCACATGCTTTAAAGTACAGACACGTCACTGATACAATATAATATGATCTAAAAATGATTGAATACGCAAATAACTTTTGAATTGTTGGTACTATAAAACTGCCCGTTTTATTTTATTTCACGTTAAGACTACAGAGTCTAGAATAAAGTGTTACGAGAAAATGAAGTTCAGAGAGTTTAAGAATTTACCACAAAATCAACAGAGAGCCAAAGTTGGAAGTGATTCACACAAAGACTATGACCGGAGTAAGGCGAACTGGAATGCGTCTGCGCTTGCTCAATCCCTGAAGGGCCGATCTTATACGCATGATAGAATTCACCGCACAACTAATAAGCGGTTTAACTTGCAATTTGAATATATAATTAACAGCTTTCCAAAATAAACGTACACCTACAATCATAAATTGAGATTACAGTGGACAACAATATTCTTGGTGTAACACTGGCGTGGGTTTTGTAAGGCTTGTTGCTAAATCAAAATATATGTCCTGTTGTATTGTCTCTTGTTTTGTTGTTATCGTTGTCTGCGAATATTTGTTCGAAATTCGGAGTTGTATTTTCTTACTTAGATTTCATTATTTTAAATAAAATAAAGCTGCGTAATTATATGATCTATATGTCACCGAGAATAAGTTACTTTTGGTATATACATATATTCTGGTAAGTAATTTATAAAACGGTTTAAAGTTATGTCAAAGTAACCTCAATATGGGACGATAGCCATTGTCGATTAAACTTATATTAAACAAAATTTTTGAATTATTAAAATTATTATACTGTTTTGGCTGTTATTGGCACACAAGTATATTTGAATGTTCCGCGACCGGATGCATCGCTCTCACTGATCCGGACCTGCCAAACTCATCACTCCGCCATTGCCTTAATCATGTTAGATCTAAATCGACTCTTCCGTTCCTAATGTTTGCGACTATAACACATGCTTTACACATTTATATATATGAATTCGGTATTTGATCAATCATATTATATGAACCCTTAATAGGCAATAATGTTACACACCCTTTGAATCAATACTAAACATACCTATTTCTTAAATGTTTCAAACAGCACGCCGTTAAGAATTTTAATCGACGCTGTCATTAAATATTTAGTTAATTATCCATCGCCTGTAAGTTATATTAACTACTTCCTAGCTGCAATCAACATAGTGAGTGAGCTTGTTAACACCTGACTGACTAGATCAGAGTCACTGGAAATACGCGAGTGCCGGCGACGGTAAATAACATATCATATATTAATGATAGCACATGTATATTTGGTATATTGAGACTTATCATATGCTTATGTTATATATTTTATTAAAATCAAGCACGGGATGACTTATGAACCAAAGATTAAACCCGCTATCAGTTATGCAAAGTATTCTTTACGGCATATACTACGAAAGTAGTGCTTATGTAAAAGCTTATTACCGTCGTCGTAACTTGTGGAGTGCTGTTCAAAATGTTAAATAACTTAGCATAAAGTATAATATAGGAAAAATTATTGTAATTAGCATCCATTTTTGTCATAGATCTTACTTAGTTTATTTAACTTCTTACCCTTTATATGCCCTTACTTTCAACGTAAAGTGATTAAACCGATAAGAGCGCGTGTATTTCTCACAGGTATAGTTTAAGTAATAATCTATAGTAAACCGGATGTTTCAACCAACACCAATTTCCTAATACATTTTAAGTCATTACAAAAATTCTTATTAAACCTTATATTCTAAACATCTTTTGGATTTTGGACGAACCCATAGCTTGCTTTAACATTGATAATATTTTTAGATTAATTGTACGCTACAGTATATAAAGTATAAAAATTTAATTACTTGATTACTTCATTACTAGATGTTGATTTTTGTTTCATAAGTTCATTACGTAAGCTTGTTACGGTTAATTTCTTTAACAGTCCATGCATCTGCGATCTTTTTCATTAAACTTATCTGTGTTACAAACAAAAGCAATTTATGGCACGTAATATTGGTTGAGCCGCTTCTGAGAGTTGCGGCTTTGTTTGCGTTGCAAAGTAAATATAATATGTGAAAACTTCACTCAGCCCCGTTAACTCGGCCACAGCGGACTTCAAACGTTTGACCTGAGATCACGTTGACTTCTGGACAGATATTACCAACAGTTCTGCCACTTATTAGCACCTCTTAAAGTTACAATGTACATGTCATAAATGCTAAGAGCTTTGAAAGACGCTACCTTTCTATAGATTATTTGAGCGTTGTCTTGATGCCTTCCTACTTCAATGACATACCTATTTTATATTTTAAACTATATAATTTACGACAAATTTTATTATAAATTCCGATATTAAAATAATAAACGATTTTTTTGACATAAAACAATAGGTTTCATCACATATTCAAGCCGTGTCCGCTTATTGGGTGTATATGATAACCTTATATTCGTTTTTTATCTTGACCGCTAAGGTCGTCTGAGTAACGAGATGTCTAGATACAGCATTAATAATAATTATATCTTTTGAACAGATAAAGAGCAGCACTAATAAAGAGTAAGGGCAACAAATGCCAGACGTATTTCCTAAGATTAATTCATAGGATCGGGACGGCAGTATTTATTTCTGTCATTTTATTCAAAGAAATCTCTGGCATTCCAGACTCCTTGATGTCGACCGTCCCTTTCCATTCAATAAGAATTATACAATTAAATATAAGCATTTATTACAAATATTACAATAATATTTAATGGATATTGTAGATAAAATTATCATCATTATAATATTAAGTTTATTTTACGATCGCTTTTGCTTGTGCTTGCCGGGAATCGATTTATTTTACATTTAATTCAATCTGTTTTATATTTTCTCTATTCTTAAAACAATCTCATAACAATTATCTTTAAAATGCTTCATATATTTTCATTCGTAATTAACTTACAAGTTCAAATGTCAATCGCGTTTATAAATGAGTATTATATCGAAACTTGAAGATGTCATAAAATTAATTCAGTTGTTATTTAAGTAACAGCTAAATTCTAATTAAGTCACACACGAGTGTAGATTATAAACAGATCAAATGACCCGGAACAGAGAGGCCAATCGTTCCTTGTTAGTTTTGTACAAACATTAATTCATATGTTTATTTGCAGCACGTTTTGAACTGTTGATCGCTGAATGATTAGGATATTTTTTATATAGTTTTAAACCGAACATATTACGATAACTCTTTATATTTAATATATCTTAATTTTTATTATCTTCATATAATTATGAGTGGTTTAGATGATAATTATAAACATTTCCCAGTATATCCAAAATTGTAATAGGACCAATTATTTTCACATCAGTAACACGAATCAGCCAACTAAAGAAACTATATACTTGAATTATATTAGGTACATTTACGGTTATAATTGTCCGAGCGTATTTTACCTTAAATGGTTAAATACCAGCGTGTTTCAAATATTTATAAAATAATTAAACATTGCCTAACTGTAATTTAAAGTTGCTAGCAGTTCAGAATATTTATAAAATAATAAAATAAATTAATAATATAATAAATGGTCCTAAATTGAGTTTGATATGAACATAAGGTTATAAAGGATTTTATATTCTCACACATTAATACGCTACTTCGTCCCGTTACTGTTAATTACGCCCTGATTTTGAACGGTTCTTTTATATTTCACACTTTCAAAAAATATATGTACGTTTTTATTGCATTATAAAGTGTTGTCCAATATATCGAGATCTGTCGACGATGATGTCTCTACCTACACGATGTTGTCATTTCACCTAAAATATTTCGTTTCCCTTCACAATTTATCACAATCGCATTAAAGAGAATGTACTCGTCCGAATTCCTTGCACACGTCGATGTCATCTCGAATGGAGTTGTTAACGACTGCTTTTGAAAAAGTCAAAGGATTTATTTCTCACACTTCCCTGGAAAGAAATCTGTCATGTGTCACATTTTTCTTAAGAGTATTGTTAGGTAGAAGATTCATACTATTTTATTATATTAAACAAGAAGAACCATATTCATAGTAATTCGTGAAGAAAAAATGGCTTACCATCAGTAAATGATTTTCAATTTACAATTAAACTTCGATTATATGAAATTTTATTAAAATGTATAACGTGAAAGCGAATCGTCGAAATAATCGAGACGTAGACAGAGGACCACCGCGTCGTGTGATTAATAAGAACGTGTTTACAAATTGCGGGACCGACTGACAGTTGATAGTCCCCGGAGTATTCCCAGGACATTTTAATAACAGGACCCACTGACGTCCGGAATTGCTTGATTGACGTCCAAAAATTCGGTGATTACGCCTTTTCTGTGAGCAGAAAAGCTTACATCGGGCTTTACATAATATCCGCATTCCAAACTAGATAAACCAAAAGCGAGATGTTTTTATGATAATAAACCATGCTCTGTTAACATTGCGATTTCACGATCGACCCAATAAACAGACGGGCAAGTGGTGGTCTGCACTGGATCAAAACTAAACGAATTAGGGCGATCGTCTTCAGGACGGGGAGTGGTGTGCTGGGTTTTATTTTTACGGCATTGCGGCATATAGAGTGGCCGGCTATCTTAACGAAGCTACCGTAATTCCTTAAACAAAAACAACATATTGTTCACATTTAACTTTTAATTCTGATTTAAATATATCACAATGTCTATAAGTTGTTTGTATGGAAACATAATTATTAATGATATCAAGCCATGTTATTATAGAGCATTAGAGAATCTTATAATCTGTTAGCACTAACGAGGATTACCATCGCTAGATAGAGCACGATTCATCGAATCTGTAATTTCACCGTCTTAGAAGACTGACACTATTAAGACTTCTTAGAAAAGCTCCATATAGGACACAAAAGTCTTTGACGACTGAAAAATGTAATACAAAAAAAATGCTTAACATTTATTTATTGCTGTCAACTAGTTAAGACTATAATTAATATATATTTTTTATATCTAATTGTGATATTTATATGACATTAACATAAAGTCCCATACAAATGGGTCTTTAAAACTGTTGTTAAAGGTATCGCGTGATAAGCTTCTGCTATAATCAATATTAATATTGAATGTCATAAGTTAAATTTCTTAAAAACAGTAAAATTTATGAAGAAGAATTATTTTATAAGTCATTATTATTTTATAAGTCATTAACGTTATGCTCAATGATGTATCTGCGAAAAAAAATCAATTGGACATAATTGAAGAATTTTTATAATAATATATGTTATAGAATTCTTCCTTAATTATTGATTAATATATTTATAGCTATATTATATGTATGTCACAGTTATAGAAGGAAACCAATGACGTCTTCGATCTCGTAGATTTCATGATTCCTATACCTGAGTTTAACTCATTGTTACGTTTCTTATTCTTTGAATGGCCAACGTTGCTTTCACGAAATTAGCATCAATATATAGTACGACTCAGACCATAGAACACAGTGACTGTACTAAGACATGGCGCACAATAACTTAAGATTATGCTGTAATGACTAGAGCCTCACGGCTTCATGCTTAAATCATTAAACCTGTTTAGGAACATCCCATTTACCTTAGAGGTCCCAACTTTGGTAGTTAGGATACCTTTAGTTTACGATTAAATTAAAATAACATCTTTTATATCCTAATAATATTATTATAATAGTCACGCTTAAATATGTATATTTGATAAAGGTTGTATTCTTTACCTAGAGTAAAAGTGTCCCTTTTTTATCTTTTCGTAATGTTAATATAAACGTTAAAAAACGGATATATATTTTGATAGCAAAATTAAGGTTTATAATATCATATATTTATAAATGATTTAGTGAAAGAACAATCTAAGTTTTTTTTTATCAAATAAAATCCTGAAATCGGCGCTCGGTTTAAATGTAGTAAAATAATATTTATACTCTGCTGCTGCTGCTCACTTTACTTTTTCCTCTTATATATGTTTATTTCAGAAAATATTTCTGTACGAATTTAGACGTAAATGTCAAGGTTTAAGGTGCATTCTTCGATTTCAGTTACACACTAGTGAAGTTATTAAATGTAGTACCTATTAAATATATATTGCCCGGAGCTTACCACCGCTCTTGCTTGGCTTGAATCCAGATTCCAGGGTTTGTTTACAATGATATTATAATTTTCATTATAACAAATAACTAGCTTAAATAACTTGAAATGGATAAGCAACTCTGCCTTAAAATTCTGTATGTAATACAATTATGAAAGTTGTAAAGTTCTGTGTTGTCCCGCTGTATGAAGTGGAATTTAGATAATCCTCAGTCACCCTTCTCTCCTGGGTCCTATTGACCTACTTTTGTTATGAGACTGTTCTTTCGTAATAACTTTTATTATATATCTGAATAAGTATTTGTTTATTTGCACGTCTTTAAAGAGGTATTTTAATTATTATTATATTTTTGTTTATTATACAGTCTATATTATAAGGTATTTTTATTTATAATTTAACAGAAGGCAGGAATTTCTTAATATTAAATCACATTTGTCAATGTGTACAAGATCAATAAGTGAGCTTGTTGTTTTAGGTGTCTGGAGCTATCGAGTTGTCGGACCCAGCCAACTCAGCGGAATTACTAGCACGACTCCAGAATTCCGTAAGTTATAAAATATACCACTTTATATAATAACACTCTATAATACTTAATAGTTTTTGAGGAAATAAAAAAAATAACAATGTTTTTTTATTTTTATTTCCAATACTTAAATCTCAACGTTATCGCTAAAACAGTAATAAAAAATCAGCCAGTTACTATTTTTGTGTACACGCTTCTGCAGTTTTACAGTTTCCTATATCTTTGTTATATTTTTATTATAGCTTTCATTTAAAGTTATATTCTTAGAGCATTCTGAGTAATAATTCATGACAAACAACCTTTCGTCGTCACATATAGTAAAAAAGGTGCCAACCCTATTCCATGTCTTTGTATTTATTAACAGTTTACCAGCAATTAAGACAAGTTATTTTTTCAATTATTATAATAAATGTAGAGAATTATATTTATAGTCACCAAAACGTCTCGATAAAAACAATTTTATACGTATCGCTTGTTCTTCTGTGGTTCACAGACGACGTTCTAAAGGCGTTAGTGATGCCGAGAGGCAGTCACACGTTAAAATAATGATAATATTAATTGGATATTCAGTACACGGACCGCATTTTGACACCGCGTCAGAAGTGCCGCTTTCTTGTTCACATCCATGACCATAATCGAAGCGGAGTTGCATGAAACCAGCAATTTTCAACCACGGACGCTTTACATCAGATATCTTGGCTGCGTCCGTTACAATAAACTAAACGAAAATACGAATTTATAAAAATCGCATCAATATTTTACAAGTTTTCATACTTATTGTTAGTATTTAGCTCATAGTTTTATTGTTTCCTAGCAAGAACTATGTGTATCCTAAGTATAAGTTTACATCGTCACCTTAACACAGAAAGTTTCAGTTCATCGTACATAAATCTTCGCATATGATAATAAACGTACATAAATACTAGAAACCGTCTGCGTTAAGTTTGACAATAAGAGTAAGCTTTTTGGTAGACGCGATAGCTATTAAAGTAGTGTATCCATTTGTTTAACCTAAAGGTCTTTCATAAGTTAATTGCCTTGAGTTTCAGAGTATTTTACAGTTGGTAGGAAGTTTGTGCGTAATTCATTGCATTACAGCAGGAAATTACATTGTTGTGTCAGATTCAATGGGAAATTATCGTAAAGAATAAGATGTTAACAGACGGCCCGTATACGGAATTGTGTGTAAAAAAAGTAACTTAATAGATGTAATCATTTATTGCTATGCTTTTATTCCAAATCGACCTGTCTTCTAATCCAATTCCAACATAGATTCACTTGATATATTAAATAACCCGGAAATCAGAGATATTTATATTATATGGACATAACATTCTTAGCCAAACCAAATATCCCAAAGGTAGATTTAACATAAAACATTCCTTTTTATACTAAAGTTAGTATTAAGTCAATGTTAAATGTCAAAATACGTGGAATATTTATAATTTTTGTTTCCCAAAGGAAACAAGCGTCAGGATTTAGACGTGTTAAACATTAAACTAATATTAACGGATCCATTCTGAGGTTGTACTGCATTCCGAGAGCTACACCTCTCTTCCTGTCCAGTTATAAGCTTATACTGACAACTCACGCGAGTATTTAAGGACATTATAATAATGTTTTCGGTTATTTAGTCGTTGTAAAACATATTCAGTTATTCTGAGGTATTATTTTTGATACATACTAAACGTATATCATTATGAACTCACGTTTCGTCTGTCGTACAACAATAGCGTGGAATTACACAAGAAATAATCAAGATATTTTAGATATAGTCACGCTTAGCCCAGATACCTTTATAGCTTTATGAAGTGGTAATTTAATATTTACATTCAGAATATAGATTTCATCTTCACAATATAGAATCTCGGTAAAATTATTGGCGTTAAACAATAAACTATTTGCATATCTATCATAGGATATTGTTGAAAAGTTGGAATGGACAACGTTGTTTTTATTCATCCTGCTCTATCAATATATTTATTAGCACTTAAATCTTTATAGCTTTGAACATTAAATATTTGAATTTAAGAATTTCAATATAAATATCGTAAATCCTTGAACCAAACATTTTTATGTCATTGTTATAGACGTAAAGAGCAATAAGATCCGAAGACGTAATCAATTCCAATTCACTTATAAATGCGACGCGAAGTGATCATTGTAACGAATGCTCCGACCCGACACGAAGCGAGACGAAGCAATCAATAACACTGTATTGGTCGCAATGAAATATTTGCGATGATCCAACAAATGTCATGGCAAGCCTCTCTTGGCTCTCGTATTTTTTTATACACATTCTTACACAAAATCTTCCATACTTATAAGACCATTAAAATCAAAATACATAGATAATTTTTGGATAGTTAACGAATTGAATTTGAAACTGAGTATTAGTATTTGTAGAAAACATTGTTATCACATCAACAGTTAATTCACGTCAAAGACATTTTGAAATATGTTTAAATTTATTACGTAATTTAGTATGAAATATTAATGACTGTTATTGATAGAGACCCGTTCTAGAGGCTTAGTGTATAGCCGCTAATGACTAGATACTACTTGTCTAGAAATTGCCTAAAACGTGCAATGCAATTTATTATACAGTCGTTTAGCCTTAAACGTGTTTCCATTTGTCAGAAAGTAACTTACAAAAGATAAATTGTCTCCTTTCCCTTGTGTATCGCACTTAGCCGAATGAAGGGAACAAAACGTTTTCTTCATACAATAACCACATCATAAGTAAGAAAAGACAAACATAACAATTATGTCTGCTTTCCAAATCACACTCGCATCTGGCAGTTTTACATTAATGTCATAGACAGAGCCGTCAATTACTCTAATTTTGGAACAATGTTTATGATAATAACGGATGTTTATATTCGTATTTACTATTAAAAATTTCACCTTAGACGGCATCTTTATAAAGCAATGTAAAGATAAGATAAAAAAAACATTATAATTTGAGTAGAATTAAATGTGGGTTAAAATACACGTGAAAATGCTCGACACGCTGTTCAGGCGATGTAAAGTGCTTTCAGCATTTAATAAGGGTTAATGATTGTTTGTGTTCATTGATGTGTTAAAATGGGGGGCGGGTGTGGGGCGTCGTGAAGGTGACTGGCGTGAACTCGGCTGCGGTGAGCTCTGAGCAGTGAACAGTGCGAGACGAACGCGCGATCCCGTCGCACTGTACAAGAATGAAACAACGTGACAACGGATAGATGGCGGGAAAAAAGTTTGACGATGTTCTGAGGAAATCGCGGTTTTATTAAGTGATCACAATATATCAATAAATTTTATATATATCAGTAAAGTTATGAGTTACGCTATTTGAATGAAGAGGTAGTGCGCTTCAAAGATGAAGTTGTTCAAGAGGAGGCTGTCCTTTGCCGGAGATAAACACGGACGAGCGTCCCATTCAGATGATCCTTTTGAACATGAGGTACATACCGTCATCTGAGTATAGTTGTTGATTTCTCATACACACCGTTCTAGAATGATAACTAGTTACGTAAGATATCGGCATCGATTAATGTATAATTCATATCTGATAAGGCGAATTACAAAACAAAATATCACAATCGATGTTATCTATTTGAATTACAGCTGATGTAAGAAATTTTTGGTATGTGCTGATTACTCCATACGGTCTTTAGTTCCTGGTGCGGTGTGCGATTTGCAAAATGAATTGGAAGGCAAGGTTATCTTATCAAATGAAGGTCGTGTACTGTGAGTGCGAATCTATTTGTAGTGCTAAATTACATCCGATTCATGGTTAGATTTAAATTCTCTTTTTTTATCTCATTCACAGGCGCTGGAAAACAATTTATATCGTGGCAAAGATTAATTTAACTTATATAATGTTATGAGAAGAATCATAAGTATTATTTTTTAATATTTTATAGCTGTTTAATATTAATGACATTTATTTATAAAAAAACGTCTTTAAGTCGTGTCCTCGAATGGTTTAGAATAAACAATCATACCATTTAAACAGTCAGTATGCTAAGACGTATTTTAAGACGGCCATCGCACGTGTAAAACAAGGTTTATGATCGGACTTATGCAGTGGTACTTAAATAAATAATTATGTGCAAAAATCAACCATTATTGATATTGGATTTCCTTAGATTGGTGTTCTGACGTTCAATACGAAACAAGATTAAAGATAATACAATTAATGTTATAGAATTGTCTGAAACAGTATAAAAAAAGAAGTATTATTTGTATATTAAAACATTAATAGAAACTAGTAGTGTATGTTATTACAATAATTATATTAAAACTGAATTATTGAGTCCTTTATTAAATACAGATTACAATTAATTTCAATTGTTTACACATACAAACCAAATATCAAACTAAATATATATTTAAAAAATATATATTATTGTTACTTACATGAAACGTAATAAGATTAAAACGTGTATTTTTATTTGATACTAAAGACTATAAACCGAATGTGGCAGGCATTAAGCCAGTTAAAATGAGAAATAATTCCTGTTATTATTTTTAGCTCCATTTTTTGTCTTACAAGTATCAAAGATACAATGACAGGCAAAAACAATGGAATCCGGTGCTGACTGTCCTTCTACATTTTTATTAATAGTCTGTATTAAAGAACTTGTATTTTTATTACTCGGATATCGTGACATTCGATTTTCAAAAAAAAATGTGAATTGGATAAACTTCTCGTAACTCACGAGCATGTCCGTGGTCAAATGAATTATGGTGACCTTGATATGTCTGGAAGTTGTGAATTAAAACGCAACAAATCAGTGTTACGTTCAGTATAGTTCCTGATTCTAAATTATTTATAAAATGTATGTTAATTATTTTATTATAATCTCAGACTATGTTTTAGTTACTACAGAACGGGACTTAGTCATTGCAAGATGAACATGTTCCAAGAAATATCTTTGTGTAGAGCTTGATGGATGTGTTATCTGATATGAGTGTTTATAAACACTAGGACCTAGTTGATTGTTCTTCAATGTTATCTATATTATATACTCTGCTTGTTAAAACTATTTTCCATCTAAATAGACTTACATTTGTCTTAATTATATTTTAAGTCTTACTACGGTACTATAGACCAGGGATGTCATATGATGTATCGCTCGTTATATCTGCCTCAATTCCTAATACGTGCTCCAATTGTCCTTGGCCTCTGTTTACACAACTTGTGTACATTGCTTTAAACGCTACACGATAACAGCTATCAGTACTAGACTTGTATATGAAAGAAACGTTCATGAGGCCCTTTATAAAGATAATATAAATAAAACATATTTTAATATTTTAAAATTAAGATAAAGTCAGACGTTTCAACTAAAAGTCAATTTCGGGTAACCAAGCTATATTTCTAATTTGAATAAATTTTAAATTTGACTAACAGTTTTATTATTTCATCTTTGCATATAAAAATTAAGATATTTTTATTTTATTTTCATTATTTATTGACGCTATTTAAAATCCGAAAGTGTTACTAATATCTTATAAATTAAAAAAAATATGAAAATGTAGTGAAAGTTGAATAAGACGAAACCATTAGCTGCAAATATATTTTGTCGTAATATAATATAAAAAAAAAACACTTCTTAGTCTAGCTGGCGAGTTTTAAATTTCTCACTAACACTTTAGACTCTTTGTAGAAAAAAAAAACAAACTTACAAAGGAGGTGTCAAATGTCATGGTGCTTGCACTATTTGTACGCACGAATAGCTTTATTACTTCTCGCCCATACATGTGGAAAGTAATGATGAAATGTGAAATGCGCCCACATTTGACGCTCACGGTGAATTCGGAGCAATTTACGTGGGTTGTTTTCTATATAATCTGTATTTTAATATTAGTCAATCAATCATTTTATAATAACTGTATACAAATCTCAAAACATATAATCTAATAGCATGAAATAGCTGATACTTCGGGTACAGTAAAAAATTGCTTTGTTTTAAAAGTCAATAGGTCAAAATCGTACATATATAACCGACAGGAACATTTAATCTTAAATATACGATTGTAATTTACATAATTATAAGATATGTTTTGGTTAGTTCATGTTTGCTGTGTCTTGTCTCAATACAAGGTTGAGGTCATCTTGAAATAAATGAATTTCTTTAACGTTTCAATTCGTTGATTAAATTAAAAGTAATCTTTGTTCGACATATAAAGTTTATTACGTAATCTTTAGTGGAATTTTGTGGTTTGTGATAATTCGAGGCTGAATAAACTGATTAGTACGCAAACTATACCATTAGGTTAGCTGGCCGCAACGTGCCTAGCGCCTTTTAGGTTTATGCATGGACAGTATCCTGTGTAGAGTATCGCGGCTTGCAATACAAAAAGACCAGCTTAGATGGATGTACGTGATCGGGATGTAAAGATCCTTGAAGTATTGATCGACACCGAGTCTCACCGGAGATATGTTTTTCCCTAAGGTTATTCTAGTAACATTGATAATAAAAATTAAACAGTTTCCTACATGAACTATTCGAAAACGTAAATCGTTTAGTAGGTGGGGCCGAAATAATATTGCGTGTCTAAACTGTAGAGCACAACTGCCAGGAGGTTCATTATCATTTTGACACGGATCTGAAAGTTTTAGTTTGTCTCGCTCCATTCTGAACAGATCGTGACATTGTCCACTTGCTAATGGAATGTCTAATTAAATGCTACTTGATTTTTTCACTAACGCGATCTGGAAATTATCTAAACAACTATATTGTTAAAAGTATTAAGTTGAGTTGAGTTGAGTGTGATTTGATGAAGAAAGCATACATTTATATCTCGTATTGATAAATCTATATATTATTTTTATCTAGGATAAAGCAAGATTTTCGGACACAAGCTGGCAGATTCATCGAACCTGGAGTCGAAATGGTGATCCGCTCCGACTGTCGCCACCACCCATGCGACAAGACACCACAATCTCTTCCGCTGCAACTACCGCCTCACCTTTACGAAACGACCAGAATGGCATCTATGACACCATCACGGTACGTGCAAACATAATTTATACAATATGTAAACACGACACCTCGGTGTTAACCATCATTAAAGATGCCATAGAACTAAATCATACAGATACTACTATAGTAGTAGTTACATTGAATGTAACAGATTGTTATGTTTTCGTAAGATTGTTGAATATAATAAGATTATTTTTGTCACTAACGAGAAACTTTCATATGCTGTCATACCACCTAAGTAGATAACGGGAAAACCCACACACGTACATCTCATTGATACTATTTCTCATTGTACTCACCGTCTAATTAGGGACCATCTGAAAATATGACCATGTTACCCCACTTTATCTATACAAGAAAATTGCTAGTTACATTGATGGATGCGATAATAATTTGAATGTAGTGGGAGGGAAATTGAATCAAATGATCGGGTCCAAACGTCAGTTCCTAACATTAAACACATACCTCCATATAAAATGACGCAGAAGCTCAGTTATGTTGAAGTATATATTTGCATGAGGTGATTATAAATCATAAAGCTCGTTCCGGCAACGGTTTACGTATATTTGTAACTTACCTATTCCTGTTGTTTCGCTATTGCTTCGCTCGACTCGTAAAAGGGTTACTGGCCTGACCACCACGTGTATTCATTAAAATACGGTTGCGAAATATTAGTTGGGCATTATATTTTAATATTCCTGTAATTTATAAGGAGGTGTTCGTTATGGCCATACAATAGTTTTTAAAAACATTCGCCTCTTATGAAAATCGTAAAACTTCATAAAAATTTGTAGTTTCTTAAATAAATATATTAAAATATTTAAATACGTTGGAAGTAATTCAACTTTGTAATATGATAAAGTCTTTAGTTGTAATGAATAAAATTGAGAAGAGATGCTTGGCTAACAGCCCATCAACGTTTAATAAATTTTTAAAGTACATTTACGTCATAGGGAGCAATGAACTTTTGATGAAATTATTATTCGTTTGTTCCCCTATTACACAAAGACAGAACAAATACAATGTTTCAATATTATTTAATAGTAAGACTGAAAATATTTGTAGGTATCAATGGTAACGTTAAGTCTTTTACCAAAGATAGGAAAAAACTAATACATTTATATCAGCTGTTTCCTAAGGACTATCGGTAATTAGAAATGAAAGGCAAAAAGTAATGAATTTACATATTGAACACAATTAGGCGATTCAAAATATATTAATATTAATAGTGACATTTTCATCTCGTCTGCCCGTGATCACGGTTGCTGCAAAGTAACCGAAACGTCGGTATCATGTAGATTGTAGTTCATAAAATAATAAAAACGCATAGTATCAACTGAACAACTTAGTTTCATTTAAATGAGCAATTAATAGTGTTTGTTATTTATTTCCTCTGAACGAATAAATTAATAATATTTAACAGTCATTGCTTCTAACAATAATATACTATACTGCTTCTTATTTTTGGACATTCGTACTTTAGGAGCCCCTTTTCCGGCTGTAATGGAGTAATAGTGTATCAGTCGATGGCATCATGAGTTCCTTGCTAATGCGTCGATTAGCACGCCTATTCAAATCCTACAGACCGGAATCATGAGCTGAGTGAGGGCTGGGGTGACTCATGACAATAACCTTCCTCTATACCGATACCTTCGATATTACAAATTCATAAGGAATTTCCACATTCAAATATCTCCTATACTATTTGTCAAAATAAAAAAACATTAGACCAACAATGGAATTTAACCTTTAAGATATAAAGCCTCATTCAGGTATTGCGTATTAAACAATCTGCGAATGACAGTTTAAGTAGCTTCGGAATAAAGTGAGGTCGCATACATTTAGATTTCTAAGAAATATTTCTATTTATTTATTGATTGTTACTTAAAAACTTGTTTAAGACAGATTCTTATTGTTTTCATGTTCTACTTAAATTAAGGCTTTCACATACATGTACTATATAAAATGAAATATGTTTTTATTGAATCTCAAGAATTCAGTTAGTTAAACGTGTTTAGTAGAAAATATATGTACTTGGCATTTTAGAAGAGAGGGAGAATTATTTGTTTTTATAAGTATGTACCAGTTTTACATTTAAATCAACGTATGTATGGCCCATTTCAAAATAGTGAACGTTTGTGAAAATCTAACTGTGAATATTATATATTTATAGAACGGATGTGATGTAATATGATCCATATTTCACTATATATAGGCGCTACATGATTTTAAAAACTGCGCAATCCGTATTTTCGTATTCCGGGGAACAAGTGTTCGTAATGCGTGGTATGGAATTTAAAAGGTCTTCAAGGTCCTGCAGCCGAGCGAGGAGGAACATGCTGATGTACAGTTTCACAAATAGAAATGATGCAATCAAAATTATATTAAATAATAACGCTAATACGCTAGAACTTTATCCTCAATCTTAAGATCATTAGTGAAGTAGGATGTAACTCTCAAGCGTTACTCACTATGGGTGGTCGCTACTATTTATGATAAGTTATCAAAAACACAATTTTTATATTATTTTATATTGCAAACACAACATAATAAGATCCTCCTTCCTTGTGTAATTAATATTTTATAGATGTACGTAATAAGATATCAGATATTTGGATTTAAGTATTATTGTGGTATTACGTCATTCTTAAATGGCAAAACTTGAGAATCTCGAGGCTGGTTCGTGGAAACACATAAAACGTGGTTTTATAGTTTTGCATGACTTACCGCAGCGATAAGTAGTTAGAGATAAATCGTTCAACAAATTTAGTTACGCATGCGTAACTTAGACTTCATTTGACTAAAATAGTAAAAAATGTATTACTATATAAATTTACTCGTCGTTAATCAGATGTCGTCCATTGTTGCTAAGTATCAGAGATTAGTTCTTTGGAGACCACCCGTTTGATTAAGATAATGATCGCATCAGGTGTCTGTGTCGCTGTCCGTACATAGTTGGTTCGATGTCTTCGTAAATATAAATCGACGTTTAGACAATAGGCATCGCACCGCCCCTTCACTCAGATCTATCGATAAACATGCCGTGTTCACGTTTCTAGTATTTTGATCAACAAACTATGTATAACTCGCGGATACGCTTACATATGTTATTATTAGTTGCATACTTTCTACGTTCATTTATTTTAGATAAAGACTACCATATGCTTATAATGATTTTATAAAGAATATGTCATCAATTCAAATTCATGTTTGAACAATAACTTTTACATCAAGATTTTAAGATTAATTAAAGCATTGGTTACGCGTTGGAGGAGGTGTGATTAAAATAAATCGAGTTTAACTGTAAGTGGCAATCAAAGATACCGCGAGTCTGGTTTAAGTCTTAGATAAGTGTTTGGGATGCTTGGAGCGAATCGCAAACCTTTCTCACGATAGCCCGTGCGATACCCCTGGTGCCGGCGGCCACTGAATGTCTTGCCATTTATGAGAATACACAAAACCGTATATAAAAAAATATACCAAAGAAACATTTTAATTTTTAAGAATATAATTTGCCTAACCGATGTTTATTTTTCTTAACATATTTGCTTTATAAAAACTGCTGAAAATCAACCGATGAACGTGGTTACTAGCATTCTTTCACTTCTAAAATATTTATTGATGATAATCACTTCAAATATGTTAAAAAGAACAGACGTTGTAAAAACGTTTGCGCTCTCTGATGCTAATGTAAATATGACGTCTTTCTACAAATATTAAGTTATACATACATAGTTCTGTTGCCGGTCGTTACGCTTCTGATTTTGTATTTACTTTGAGAAATATTTTTACGAATCTAGTTGACCGTTTCTGTGTAATATTTGACGAAATAACTGTAGTCGATGCTTATTTTATATTACCTCTATCGCTGTAATGATGTCACTTAAAATAAGTCATAATTTCATTTTCTTTTTCTCATAATTTAAATAAAATTGATCGTTTATAATAGTATAAAATAATGTGATCTCTTGTATAAATAAATATTTGTTTAAAATAAACTGAACCGTTGAGATTTTTGATTACAAACTTTAATACTTGATTGATTGATAGCGTACGTTGAAAAGTAAAATGAGAACAGTGAAAGTTTTATAACTTATAGGAGCTGTTTGGAATATTTTTCAGACAAAAGACATTATATGAAATTATTACATTAATTAATTTTTATTTACGAATTATGTAATTGTAAACTTTCAATCTCTTTGGATTTTAAGAACATGCATCTGCTCGAAAAAAATTCCGTTATTTTCATACATTTTCTTATTTGTAAATAAAAAGTTTTTGATCACATTCTTAAGAAACATAAAAATCTACTTTCCACAACTAAATCTTGATGTGTATGGAATTAAAAATATATTGGTTGCGTAATTCAGTAACTATATTTAGAAGTCGTTGTACGTAAAGTTACGTAGCCGATGCGTTTGTTTACGGATGTGCATCGTATCTCACCGCCTTCGCCACCTTCACGGAATTCTATAATCTGAGATATAATTATTCAATCAAACAACAGAATTAGAACAGATCTCGTGGTCACATACATAAGTATGTTGATCTCCACCATTCAATTGAGAACTGACGTTTTCTCGTTTTCGTTCGTAATTTAAATATTGTATTTTATCACAGGCCATCTGAAATAAATTCAGGTATCTATATTTATATCTGTATATTTTATTAAGTTGTTATTCACCAAACGTTTCAAAACTAAGCCATTAATTCCAAACATGTGCAAGTAAATCAGACTGGCGATTAATGAACAAAAATAAAAAGATCGTCTCTCTGCAATCCCGGTGCGGCACAACTCAATTGGATTCATTATATTACGCCAATTACTGATTTTGTACTGAATTATAATGTTAACGTCTGAAAATCAAAAAGCGTGCTTTGGAACTAATAACTTTATAGTGTAAAAAATATTTGCATACACGCTATATCGTGGTTACCTTGATTATCTTGAGAAAAGCGTTATTATTGGACACTTGATATACTTTTAGCTTTACATATCATTTTTGCAACGCTTTTTTTTTATATAAAGTTACAACAATTGTAATTTAAATTTGGAACTATAAAAAATTTGTGATTTGAAAATCATTATAAGTCCTGTAAAACCTGGCGGAGGCTGCAGCAGAGTTAGAAGCGCGTTGCCTAGCAACGCGGCGTCGCGACGGCGGCGAGATGCTGCAGGCGCCAGTTCATCTCCCGTCGTCGAGAGCATCGCGCGATTTAAAACATCCTACTAGAAAACATCTCATAACTAGCGTGACAGTTAAGATGTTTAGTGATCGGTGTTATATTGAAGTGAAATTATACATTATAAACATTTTGCATCGTTATTGAGTGCTTTCGGAAAATTTTTTCATAGATATAAATATTAAGTAATATTAAAAAGATATCGAAAAACACATTTACATATTTTTCATTATTCATCATAAATTTAGTATGAAAATCAAAATAAAAATTATTAAGGCTACGAGAAAATTAAGAGGAGATAATTGCGATTGTTCTAGGATTATGTCATACAAGATAAGATAGAGGAGTTCATGATTGTTCAGTTTATTGTTTCTATATGATCACGTGTAAAGATAATTGTCTAGTTATTATTTACTTGGCAATCAGACAAATGAAATGGGATCATTTCTAGTAGTACCGGTAAAGTTCACAGTTTTACTGATACGAATAAACACAATGCGACACGGAGCAAGGGCGGGGTGAGCAGTCAGATTTAAAAAAAAGTAAAACAAACAAAAACATCTGTAATCAAAATAAAAAAAGGAAACGAGCGGGCGACATTGTGTATGGCCATACATGTGACTTCTTATTTAGACGAGACACCCTCAAGGTTGTTCACCCTAAGCGTTAGGAAGGTCAGGGTTATGGAAGGGCTGTAATTAACCGTTACTTTTAACGCACCCTTTTCACTTCCCAACGCAACGTCAGTACTTCAACGTTTTGTATTCCGTAACATTTAACAAATTAAAATTTTATAAGCATAATGTTGTCAACTTTCATCAATGTGTTAATATTAATGTTAAAGTTTGTACTAGTATGAAATGGGTAATTTGTCAATGCACTGTCGTGTATCGTCAGGGCTGCCGCAATGCAGGAGCGCTAGTCCCGGCACGTGTGTGTGTATCCTCCTCGTACTACGGTCGAATTTATAAACAGCCGTTTCGTCTTTACTTTCTTTAGATTCGCTCTTTTAGAATTTTGAATTGTATTACAAAGAACAATTCACATGAACACTTGTTTACCGAATATTAATTTAAAAATAAAATCTTTCTAAATATTACTCTTTGTATACATTAGGAAGATCAATACTTTTAGACATTAAGTGTTCTATAAAGTATCTTTTACATTCCTTAAAACAAACTTAAGACCAGTAAGAAATCAATGACATACAAAGATATACTACAAAATTAAAATGGAATCTGTTGATAACGTCAATGCGAAGTGATAATTTACTGTAAAATGAGACCACGTGTCAAGAAGGAATCTGAAGCAGCTAGGGCGCTCCATCGACTTGCGTTCGCGTTGTGGCGGGCGGCCTTTTATTTGCAGCGCGGACCCTCACGAGCACATACTTCGAAGCAAGGAACCTTGGTGTGATTAATTATAAAACTTTATAATCATATTATATTAGATTAAAATTTTATATAAGTACATTACAACTCACACAAATCCTTGGAAATGATATCTTAAATATATTATATTACATAATCTTACGTCTATAAAACACAAAAGCAATGTTATATGACCGTTTTTGCCGTCACAAAATATATTCTCATACTTTTTTTTTGTTTTGAGCTCTCCATTTTAGAAGTATTAAATAGAATAATCATATTCTTTGATATGGTATTACCCTAACATATAAGAAATCACAACTCCCCACATGTAATAGAACCGGTATCTTAATTAAGGTATTATAACTGTTAGACAAATTTAAATGCTAATGACGACATATATTACATTATTATGATTTAAATCTGTACTGATTACTCTAATAACCAAGCTAATTTTG
Organism: Danaus plexippus; assembly: GCF_018135715.1. Taxonomy (NCBI): domain Eukaryota; kingdom Metazoa; phylum Arthropoda; class Insecta; order Lepidoptera; family Nymphalidae; genus Danaus; species Danaus plexippus. The sequence goes on along the minus strand of NC_083537.1, from coordinate 4,818,377 downwards.
TTTTGTTGATATTGTAATTTATTATAAGTTATTAGAAAAAGTTATATTTACAAATGGAAAGGGTACAGAGAAAGTAGAAAATCTCATTCCAATGATCTCAATAGTGATTAGATTATAATTAGATTATCTATTTGAGGAAGTACTACTTTTAATAAAGATAAATCTCAAATGACAAGTCAAAGATAGCGTGTTCGTATGTCGATAGTTAACGCACATGTAGGTAATTGATTTCAATTTAACTGTACATTGATGCAGCGTGAGTAGAAAAGATATTTGACAAGTTTAAACTTTGTAACGTATTAATTGAGGGAATATTATAATTCTTAATGCACATCAATTACGGGATGGGATCGTATCAGAATGCAATCACTTAGCCACACCTAGGTCAGAGTGATCATTTATCACGAATATTGGACAGAATCTTATCGTGAATCTTAAATTTAATTTTATTTTTCATTTTTCTGCCAGGTATCAGTAAAATTTTGTTATTATAATAAATTTACGGTCAACAATGAATACGTGCGCTTTATAATATGTGCATTATATCTTTAAGGTACACTTTATGGATATTATAACCTAAATAATCACACAGTATAAGAATTCCCAACATTTAAGGGTGATCTCATATCACTGAGGAAGATTTTAGTATTCATTGTGACGAATTTGTTTCAGACCCGAGCCGTCAGCGCCCCAGCAACCCCGGCGACTGCTGCTTTTGAAAGGGAACATGTAAGTGTATAAAATATTCTGATGTCCCTTATTACACATTTGATAACTTGGAACAAACACAATGGAGTAAATCGTTTTATAGTCATAGTTTGTATTTGACGGTCACTAATTTCATGTCCTTTTAACTAAAGTATCATTATGTCATGCGCCAAGAGCTTCTATATTTTAGTAATTTAGTTATATTTTCATGACCAATATAATATTTTCTTAAAATAATATAAAGTCATAGTATCTGGCTCTTGGTCTAGCGTCTTTAGAGTTCCAACCGTTCAAAACGTAATACGATTTTAACAGAGCCAGAGATACGAATGAATGATTATAATGTATGGTTCTATATTTCTTCTTTGCCATAAATTAGTTTTAATTAAAGCGACCAGCTTAACTCTCGTACAACCAAATGTTGGAGCAAAAATAATCGGATTAGCTTCGTGATAAAGTTGAGGCAATGCATTTGTTGGGCGCCCACGCATAGGACTGTCGCTTTCGTAGAGTTATGTTTCGCCTACAGTTTTATGTGTTTGATCTTTCATAAACATACTTGGGTTAATCAACGCTTTACTGTTTACCGTTCCGCCTCTAGCTTTCATTTAGGGTTTCGCTCCTGGTGATGTTTTGTTTAAGTGTTATTGTGGAAGATATCGACTTGTGAGAGCAAATAAAGGGGAAATGTTATTAGATCTATAAGTACTTTTAAGATTGATTTGAAATGCGTTTATAGAAAACGTGTAAATGTAGATTTTTTTTATTGATTTGTGTATGATAGATTATTTGTCTTTACAGGAAGGCCTTCGATCTGTCAGTTATCCTGGTCCAGGTGGATCTGGGACCCGGTTAGATCTGTGTTACGTTGCGGAGCGAATGCTGGCTCTACATCTTCCTGATAGAGACGCACATGCAGAGGCACAAGCCGCACACATGCTTAATAATAAACACGGAGAACATTATATGGTTAGCATTCATTTAGATAATGGACAAGTTAAAGTCGAAATGACGGAATCACAGTAAATTTATATAATCAGTGCCATATGTATGTTTGACGTTTTAAATTTTCTATTACCGTTATAAAATATATGCAGCGGTATTAATAAAACTGGATTACCACGGTATCTTGAAATTCTTGTTCATAATTAAAATATATACCTCGATTTTAATGTATGACATCGAAAAGAAATAATAAATCTGACACAACCAAGGTACTAACGTCGAAGAAGTAGAAAAGTCTAAGCTTAACGAAGAGTATATTTTTAAATTAATTCAAGGTATTCGAAGTAAGTGGAAGTGATACGAGCGGCGATGGTCGAGTGGCTCGAGGGGTGTTCGGTCGCGCTCGGTCCCTGGGCTGGCCGGGGGACCTGGCGCCGCCGCTAGAGAGACTCTGCGCCGCCTGCAAACACATCGAGAGCTGGCTCGCGGCTCATCCGAAGAATGTCGCTATATTACTCGCTTGGTATGTCCCTAACACCATCTCTTAACTTCAGTTTCTTAGTGACCGAACGACCGAAAATGTTTTTTTTTTATTACAACATTTTTAGCTCAAAGCTCATCTGTTTAAGATCTTAAATACTTTTTGTATTTATTATTTTAAAGTCTCTTATACAAACAGCACTTTAGGAAAGCTCATATAATGTTTCATGCTATAGTTGAATTAATATTGAATATTTTTTCATTACTTTATTCGTTTTTTTTGCTCAATTATTGAATTTAATATCTCCAATTTTTAATCTGTGGTAATGTTTGTCTCTGTAACTTTATTATTTGTTATAATTTCAGGGGTAACCGCGAACGTCTAGGAGTGCTGGTGGCGGCTTACATGCATTACTCCGCTATCTGTGGGGCGCCGGAGCACGCACTAGATCGATATGCGATGAGGAGATATTTGGACGACAGAGTACCGATATTCCACCTGCCTTCTAACAAACGGTAATTATTCAACGAGTTCTCATAATTAATTCTGAAGTGCTAATGTAATAAAACATATACTACTTTGTGTCGTAACTGTTCCTTTGAAAACTTTCCGAATTCATGTTTCTAAATATTCAGAATATATTTTTTTAAATCGCTTCATATTTTATTTCTTAATTCAATAAATTTACTATTTAGTTTTATATGTAATTTTATTCTGATAACATTACTTTCTGTGGTATCGGTTTTCGAAGTGAATGTTTGTTTTTTTCAACAGATACATAGACACGTTCGCGGGTTTGCTCGCCGGGCAGATTCGCGTCAACGCTGCACCTCTACACCTGACGCACGTGAGCGTCGCGGGTTCCCTGGCAGCACCAACCACTCCGACCATCGCCTTCCTTAAGATCTATGAGAATTACAACTGCGTCTATACATCTGGTACGACCTCACATCTACAACTACATAGCTTCTCGTCGTATAGACTACACTGACACACCTAAGTCGCTTCTTAACGACGTAATATAAATACAAAACTAACGTGTTACTTACTTAGTTAAGGTGCGGGAATTCCAAGCAGTTACGAAATTCTAACAAGCGATGGATAAATCAAGTTCTTAACAACAACGAAAATATTCAAAATAACACACACAAACTCGTCAGACCAACTTCATACAGAAGAAGAATCCGACTAAACGCGATCTGATAAATAACATCGTATTCTTTCTTAAGCCCGCATTTATGTCATGGATGTATGTTATGTATGGGTCTAAAAGAAATATTTTTCGATTGATTGATTGATTGATCAACCGTGATCACGGTCGCTGCAAAGTAACCGAAACGTCGAGCGTATGGTGTTAAAAATAAAGATAAACGCGTAGTAAAAATATATTAGTTTTATTTCAAGAATTCTCTCAAGAATCTGAGATCTCGTTATTATTTGGGTCTGTTTAAAGTTAGTCATAATTAATTTTTAATAGCCGTATCCTCCATCAGGTCTGTACATGGTGAATGGCGGTGGATGGACGGTGGGCGTCGGCCGGCTGGCTCTGCGCGGCGACGTGCTCGTCCGAGCGTACCGCCGGCCGGCTCACACCAACACACACACACAGCGCCACCTGGTGTTCGCCTGTCAGTTCCACACGTGCGCTGTCGCTGACCACACACTATCCTTCACTAAGCAACAACTTGACCACGCTGTGCACGGTAATCTTTGCACTTCTCCTGCATCAGCTGTTTTTTTTTTCATCACATTTCATTTCGTTTTATGAATATTGAACCAATGTCAATGTATCCGCTTCTGAAATCTGTCTTGATACACTCTCCTCTGTAATACAGCATTTTTTGTTACCTTCAACATCGGTCTCCCTTTAATAGATATTGTAACAGCACGAAGAAAAGCACTTCTTATCTGTATACATTTTAGATTAGGTCCTGATTATATAATATTTTGTATGTAACGGTCGGTTGCAATATTGACAATGAGATTTTATATACAAAGCGTCCTTAATATAACTAATTTTAACAGTTACCGGTCTTATAGAACATGTGAACCATATATCGTACATCTCTTAGATCCGTCATTTCCGTCGGACGGTGCTGTGGAGCTAATCTTTGCTCGGGGGGAAGGTTCATCGGGAGCTGCGCCCGCCCCGACCCCCGCCGCTCCCCTCAGAGCTGCTCCTGACGCTCTCGCACGAGCTGACTCTCTGGAGCATCTTCGACCGCTATCCACGATCACAGATGATGACACAGGTAGGGGATTATGTTTTTTATAAATGTTAATATCTGTAACCGTATTTAAAATATAAGTTGTATATTTTGCGGCTAGCTTTTATATATGATAGTGTAAAGCAGAGGTTCAGTAACGAATAGTGAAAATATTGAGTACAGAGACAATCCGTCGTGTCACAGAAAGACCTAATAAAAGACATTTCGAGGCTGATGTCGAATTTGAATATCTCTTCACTCTTACATATATTGAACTTTCCCCTGACACATCGCGCGTGGGTTATGAAGAGATAGAACTTTGCTATCGTTTTATTTGTATGAAATTAAATTGCCTTAAGTTTATACATTTATTTGAACGAAACTGATTATAGTTTAAGCCTAAAGAAAAGTAATTAACAGACACAATCTTCGGATATAATCTCATATTAATATAATATAACCTCAGTTTACTCGGACTTTATAAGGTTATTAAAGAATAAAGTGTTTCTCATAGTGACCACTTCTACAAAACGTAAACTATGTGTTCTGTCTTTAAATAAACAGTCATGATTTTAAATGTCTATCCTTATCTTGTGTAATGTCATTTCAATATTTGCATAATACTTGTATGCAATTAAGATCGTTCACAGTATTCATAGAATAGAATTTATATAAATTAAACTATTGACACATACTCGTATTTGCAACCTCATTGTAACTAAGCTTTCATGAATTGTCATTGAGAGATGGACTATTTTCGAGTGTTAATACATATGATTAGCAGTCGAAATGTTTCAGCTAAACATTTCTGTATTAGCTAAGATGTATTAACTGGTCTAATAATAAATTTATACACTATATTTGTACATATGGTACTGCAGCGACATTTTATTATCCCAACATCCGTTATTTGGTGTTTATTTCGGCGAAGGCGTAAGTCATTAAACCTAGCGCAGCAACTCCACATGTAAGGTAAAATATTTTAATATTAGAAATAACAGCGTAATAATTAATACAAAGGTATGCTTTTATTTATACATATTCTAATAAAGTGACACTACACTATTAAAACTATCCAAACAATAGTATCTGTCGCTATACTTCATTGATGTGTAAAAATCGTATGATTAGATTTTTACATTTTATTTAGACGATATTTTTATTCACTTATCTATGATTCAACTAATAGAGTCGTGCCCTACATTTATTTAGTATAGAGCGGCAATTCATTAGTTGACAAAGCTAGCGGTGCGTTGCAGGTGCAAAGCTATTTTAGTTCGTATGCGCGTCCGAAACGCCGCCCGCCCAGTACCAGAAAGCGAGACGAGCGAGCTTCACGCTTAACATGGTTCTATTAATCGGAATACGTAACTTTATCGTTTAGTTAAAATCAAATGATTATCAAATTGTGAACTTGTTTAGTTATATATCGAGTTTCTATCAAGACTTTAGGGTAAGTGAAATTATCGTGGTGTCTTGACGTCTATTTGCGGGTAATGAAGAAATGTTTAATCTAGAATAACGTACATTCTAGAGATAATATTTTGGTAGCCTTGTAACAACAATGTTATTTCAAATGTCATTAACGTCAAAAATAAACGCTCAAGTGCTTTGAAAGACGTAAGTAATAATTGTATTTGTTCCGCTGTACAATAGTATCTTTCACTCGGACAAGGGCTTTGGTTACGGGTCACGTTATTTGTATGGAATTATAAGAACTGCGCGGGCGCCTAATTGACCACCGAACCGAATCACTGATGGATGTCCTCTCATCCGTCCCATGCCCTTCGTCATTACGAGTTAATATGTCACTCAAACTTAAAACGAAAGATAATATTCTTAAATCATATGAACTAAAATATACATGATATTGTCGAAGACTAAGAACGTATAATTAATGTTAAAAAATTTTTTTTTAACGAAAATTGAGAAAGGAAATCATTTATAATTATATGTTAAAATTTTCAATGAAGTTCTCAACAGGTATTTACTTTTATTCCGGTTATGGGACTTCCTTTAATGGTAGATTAAATGAATTTATTTACGCTTGCATATTTTATTTCATCCGCAAGTAACCTGTTCTCCATTATTCACTTTAAGCATATCGTATCTGGCTCATACTGTAAATGTTTTTATTGTAGGATAAATATTTTTTTTTTGTCTTAATGTCAAAATTTTTTACAATACCAGAACGTTATTTATAGTACTAAAAGAGGCTGTGGATAGTTTATTATCATTAAGGTGTAAAGTGATACGTTAAAAAAACTTGGAAAACTGAGGTCGATCTCATTGAACCTCAAGCAACTTTGATTGCAGTTCTTTTGCCGGCTCAGCTATTTCCACACGCGTTATGTTCACATTTTCTTATATTTTATTAAATAATATTTTAGTGAATGTTAATTAAAAAACATAATTGGGATCAAAAAATATAGAGATCATTTGTTGGGCGCTGAGTTCAGTGACTGATAGGTGCAATGGCTGTTTTCGATGACAGTGGTAAGCGAAAACAATAATCTGATCTACATTTTGCAATTGATAACATAGTTATTGATTGTAGTGATGTATTTTGACTTATATTTGTTTATTTTCTTGAAATTAAATTAAAAATTACCAATATTAAATATGCAATTATTTAAAGTATACGTAATGGAGTTCAGAGAGTAATAAAAAATATAAAAATAAAACAAAAGCCAACAATGACATATAAATGTACTAAAAAATCAAGCATCAATTCCAAAATGTCGTTATAAATTACCGATCGTGAGATGAAAGTCATAAATTTGGGAGATATGCAAAAACCTCGCAAAAATAACGATAAAAACCGGTTACAACCTCAAAGTTTGGCCAACGGATACAAGACTGTGGGATAATATTAAGTAATAAGAGCTTAGAGATTTGTATTTCGTAGAATCACAAGGTGTAGTGGCTCGATGACATCACTGGGAGCCAGCGGCCACGAGTTCACCTTCATACCGCTAACCAAAGAATTTCATACATGTATTTATTGCCAGTTCCAACTTGGAATATAAACTGCCAAATGTTTTAAGAACTCTCAAATGAATTACAAATAAAAAAATCCTGTTCCGAATAACAAATTACGTATAATTTTTAGCAATTTTAAAAGTTTAACATGAAGTGAAAGGAATTCGTGAAAATCTAATTAATTTCACGATGAATTAGATGAGAATGGACAAAACGGTTCGAATGCATTGATCACGCTAATTTGAATTAACTAGTAATTTTAGCGTGTCATGCTGTCTTGGCCCCTGTGATACGTCATTTGTTATACTGACATTAAATTGTATTACTCCGTGTCCCTCATAACTTAGTCTTATACTTTGTATTGTGTACTATCTGTTCGCTGTATTATGCCATAATTTATTCTCCTCGCTTCGCAATTGCTTTAATAATTCTATCGACATATTATAAATGAATTATTCAGAGTGAAATACATAGTGACATTTTAATAACAACACTTAACTATTAGCATATTAAGTATAGAAAAGTATTGTTGTTGTGACTGTTTTTAAGGTATATGAAAAATATTTAAGTCATTAGAGTTAAATATTGCTTAGATGTTAGGAAGAGCGTCTCGTCCGTACATCCTCTTCCTGGGCCAGTATTTCGTAACAGTAGCCTTCTCCGGCGACTGTGTTATTTTTGTTGTCATAACAGAAATAACCGCATCATTTTCAGCTAAGACAGTCGCCGCGTCGTTGATAACTTTACGCTAATTGCGTTATTGATATCACGTTTAGTTGTATTTTGTTACATCAATGACTGCCAGATGCCAAAACGTATACAAATGACCTCAGTTAGAGTAGAAACTAAAATATCTCAGAGCTTTGAAATACTTTGTGGCGATTGGAATACTCATTATGCAAATAAGTTTCGTCTCTCTTCCTCATTTAAATATTGTTTTTTACGTTACGTGTATATTGAAATGTTTAAATACGTTATTTTCTTTTTATTCTGTATAATTTATTATAACAATTTTATCGTCACGTCACCCCGCTATAACTATAATTAATTTGGCTATACTTTAAATAATATAAACATGATAGTGTTTACTTTACTTTTAAAGATAATTTATTGAAATTAATTTGAAGTAGAAACGCAAACATATTGTAATATTATTTGTATTAGATATAGTTTACAATAAACAATTTGCAGTGAATAGATTACACTGAACGTACTTGTAATAAGGACGCTTCCTTGTTGGGCGGCACCGGAGTTACCTTGAACGACAAACCTCTGTATGGTGTCTTCTCAACTGTTTGACAACGAGGTTATCTATGCCAGACATCTTTAAATACAGCTTATGATATACGATGTCTGTATTGACATTTCAATGAGATCGGACATATATGTGATACAGGCTCACATTGTTTCTGGACAAGGAAATATAGATGGTTTAAAAATATATACATATATTTTTAATAGTGCTATTTAATTTTAGTTTCACTTCAAAATTATATACTTTGCTAATAATAACAGCTATATGTGTTCCGTAAGACAACGGTGACGACCGGGATATGGGTAACGGGAAACGAACTTAGCCCTTTTAAGGATGTGTTCTATCTATCCAGCCGGTCCACTATGTAGCTGCGACTCATGTTTGCAGTAAACAGTTAATGAACAGCGCATTAACATGAAAGTCGTGTTTACTTTCCTTTCAAAATCATTAACGTAACTTCTCCTATGTCGATGAAAATCTTATAATTGTTAATTTTTGTATGTTACGACTTTGCTGTTCGTTAATAGGTGATAACAACGGCAGCGCCGAGGGTTCGGGCTCCGGCGGGGAGACGGGTGAGGGGGGTGAGGCAGCCCATACGTTCGGACCTCTCGACGGGTCCATCTACGCGACGGTAGTGCGAGCGAGCGGAGGCCCATCCTCTCCGCTCAGCGCCTCCATGGACTCGGGCATCTCATCAGCGGGCCGCCGCGCTGCCCCCAGTCCACCCGATGAACTGGACGCGTTACTTGGAGATATGTTGAGAACTGTGAGCGCGCTGCCCGATCCGCCGCCAGCGCCGCAGTCGCACGCCGATCGTGCTCCTGATATACCGTATCACGCGCGCGCTGACTCTGCCCCATTCACGTACGGAGCTCCTGGTCTGAGACCCGGCATGCTGCGAGCCTCCAACCGGCTCGCTAGTCCTGAGTTGGTGCGGAGGGCTCTGGGCACCGACCGGAACTACAAGGGGATAGAAGATGATGATGACGACCGCATCCTCACCCCGGAACCTTCACCTCGCAACCCGCTCTCACCACGTACAGTACGGAAATTTAGTCACGAAAATGTCACTACTACTACTACTACTACAACAAGCATTCCTCCACCGACTTCGCCTCTACGTAACGGAAGGTGAGTTACTTATTTACAACTAATATTGACTTATTGCATTTAATTCCAACTAAGATGATATTTATATAGCTTGATTATATGATATTAATGTCGTTAACGCGTTCATATACATTAACTTTTTGTATATATATTTTTTTTCAAATTTAAATAATAATATCCTTCTCTTATATTATAACATGTTTGTCTTGATATCGTTAATCTGAAATAACACGTTTTAAATAATTTATTTATACAACCAGATTTTCATGATCTAACCAAAGAGGACATAAAGAATCATAAAATATACGAAATTTGACATGTTATTGCATTTTTGTGACAAGCAATTACAAACCATAAAAAAACAAGTTCTAAACTAAGAAAGCGACATTATACAATTTGGTCTAAATTAGCTATTAATTCAGCGGATTATATCTGTTATAACTATGACACTGTGGAACGATTTACGTTAAGGAATATAAAAAATCCATTTGCGTTCAGACACAGATTATTAATGACGGTTGTATAATTAAAAGGGCATTTGGTGGGAGTTGTAAACATGTGTTCCTATGTAGTAGGAGTAAAGGCCACGATTCCGCCTCCCACAAAAAACTTCTAATGTTTACATAAAAAAGCTCGTTATATATTTTTAGCAAATCAATAGCACATTAAAACTCAGCTTTTAGCTCAAGGTTTCTCTGTTCCCATTAAACGGCTGTAATGTAAATTGAGTACTCATTTTAGGGTCACAACTAGGTTTCGGAAATTCGAAATCAAATGGTATATTCGTTGACTTTAAAGTTTAAAGTAACATTGGTATTAGTATGTCGTTGACCAAACTTGGACGTTAGAGGCGTGAGAACAAACAAAGGCAGATAATATTTCGTCCAGCAGTTTCGACATTGCATGGAGTCTGACACGCGACGCAATAAAATTGTGGACGCTCGGTTAATTTATTTAGCCGCGTTCCGCTCGACCCACTTCACTGTCAATGAAGAAGAGTAATCAAATATCCCATTACCAATCTGGGATATTATGTTGGCTGCATGTTTTATTAGAATTATATTTGATTGATTCTATTACTTTCATCGTGTAGGAACTTCAAATAAGGGTGATTAGTAAATTGATACAGTAAAAATATTTTTTTTGTGATATAAATGGTTAAGCTTCTAACTTGGTTATGCTTTCACTCAAAGCGTACCTGCGAATTACGATATATCATTAATGTAGGCGATTTAAGATAATGTTTTATCGAGCACATTATCAAGACGTGATTGACAACTTTATCGAACGCTTTATCAAACGAATGAGCTACACCTGTAGGAAGAAATAGGTTAATTTGTGAAGAGTTGAAAGATCCTATAGTATGTACACTTACATAGATAAGAACTTATATGCACAGGTTTTGTTCGCTTAGTTGTTATTAATTCGAATGTTTAGTTATATTTACTCTTTTTGTTTTGAATTAAATAATTAATATTAAATTTCAACAATAGTAGATATTCGGTTTTTTCTTTATATGTCCAAGTCATTAAAACATGGATGCCGAATGTATTTGATTTTATGAACGATAAGCTAAAGATTACTTATTAGGATTTATTGCATTCAAGTCACCAATTGATATTGATTACAAAATTACTGTTGCATGAGACAAAACAAAGATTCAGAGGCCTCATTGCGGTAATTACAGTAATTTGCTGGCGTTGCTGCACTTATTATCAATATATCTTCATGGGCGGTCACTTATTCTCAGTATGACAGTATGTTTATCTTTATCATAATTTATTATTTCACATCAGTCAGCAATTTTCGTTATAATAATACTGTTAAAACATTCACATCCCTATTCCGTTTTTTGGCTTACCTAGTTATAAATATGAATATGATAAAAAAGAAAAATCTTATGAAATGTAGCAATTGTTAGTATCAAATAGAAAAGGGAAATACTTATAGAAGAGCCAAAACTACTGTTATCATGATATGTTCGTTTACAATTTAAACGTTTAGCATCCTTAGACTAAATTGTCGGTTAGTCGAGAAATGGGATGGTCACGGATAAATATCATCTAGTGCAATTTCCACTGGTACATACCCAGTACCAAAAACAATTGTTCTAATCCAGAGACGGCCAATTCCATTTAAAGAATGTACAGTTTTATTGTTATCACAGGTTGTTATTCAATTATCGCCCACGGGACGCTACCCACGCGGTAATCGTACCTCACCGGGGTACTTGTTTTCGATCGAATACCATTAAAGTATTGGAACATTTTCTGGCTAAAATTATATCACGACATAATCAAAAGCAAACAGTTGAGCGGAAATTCTGTTCGTATCTAATTGATGTGTTGGGCGTTGGTCGGTTCCAGTTTTGCGTCAGCTGTTCTGCAATATTGCTCACTCAATTGCTACCATAAACAGCCTATGTGAATTATTTATGTGGCGCCGCACTTAATAGCAACTTAAAACTATACACAGCCGATACTTGTTCCGAGTGTTCTAATGGCATCCTCATTACAGTGCTTCTAAGACATTAATGGCTTAAGAAATATGAAAGCTTGAGATCTCGATGGCTATCATTTGATTCGATGATTGTAGTCATTATATCAATTCCTTATAAAGAATCATTACACAACAGATTATATTGTTACTTCCAAATCTTTAGAATCAAAGTCAGAGGATCGTTACTAACAGACGGCTCTGTAAAATCGCAATTTGGAATCAGTGTGATAATGGAGCGTGATTACGTTGACGCGGGACAAGTTGCTATTTCGAGATAAACGTCGCCATAAACGGAGCCCGTCTCTAAAACCAGCGACGCAGAACTCGTAAACATATATTGTCGCATTTACTTTCTAATAAATGCTTCGTTGTTAGATGCCCCAGAATCATCCTTCGTAATACCATGAACTGACAATGTTTACTCGTCGCTGGATGTTGTTTATACGAATAGACTGTACTCGCATTACAAACAGACGATACAACTAATTCACCGGATATGAAAAAACTAAATATTTTTACTGAAATACACCAGATTACTCCAATGTATAAAGATCTATATAGATATATTTTTATCTTTTATAAATATTTAAACAGTAATTTAATTACTTATTCCTGTACATGTATTAATGAATGATTATTGGTTTACAAGTTAATTGATTTCTTTATAATTACTTCGACAGATGGGCCAATGGTGATACGGAATGGATAGAGCGTCCGCCGAGTAGCGCAAGGAAGACTCCAATTGAGAACGGTACTCTGAGATCAAGCAGTACCTTAGGTTGGTACGAAAACAATCGTTTTAGAGAACCGAGGAAATCTGAGGGTAACAATAATGTTGAAGCAACTTCCGGGCTCACGTGGTTACAAAGGCAACAGCAGAAGTTAAGAGAGAAAAAAGAAGCCAGGGAAAGAGTCGCTCGACTGCCGCTCGAGTGGGACGCACCTTCCCGACACGTGAGGCGATCAGCTAGCCATCGGTAGATATAGCAAAATAAGTAACACATACGTATAACCTTTGCTAGAAGTTTTACGCCTCATTCATCCATTTTATTTTAGTGTGGACGGTTACACTAGCGATACTACAGCGTTTGCCGATGATGACGACGACTTTAGTGTACCCCTGCACGTCAACACACGTACTCTTAACAGGACTGATAGCATCAGCCCTCAGGCTCCAGACAGGTATTATACTAACATTTTTACAACATACTATCCACCAGAAGGTCATTAGTGTAAATAATTCCAATATATACATTAGCCTTATTTGGGTGATAATTTAACATGCGTAATGAGTCCAAGTTTTGAATTTAAATATGTTTGTTGATTTTAGGACCTCATCTAGAAAATTCATGTATGAAAAGATGACGATGCGCGAGTGGAGTACTAACACAACACCGACGAGTACACAAGCGCCTGGTTTACTGTCGCTGGCGGAGCCGAACAACAACGATACCATTGTAAGAAATCTCAGTGATCGTTACAGATGCATCAGTTATCATATCGCCTATAGAACTTTTATTCAATTGATATTAATGTTATTGAGAATACAATCAATTTCCTTTGCAAGACAATGTAAAAACCTTTCAGCGTATAATGTATATATCTGCTGCAGTGTACAAATGTATAAAAACATTACTCCTTCAGAGTCGAGAAAGGACAGAGAGCTGGTCTAGAAGCGAGTCCCGCGCGGGTACGCCGGCTTTTCCAACCCACCCCCGAACACCGTACCCTCCCACACCAACACCCTCGCTATCCGCTAGACCACCAAGATCACCCACCGTTTCCAGGTACCATTTTTTTTTTATCTTTCTTATTATTTCTCCCCTAGTCGGAATCATTTTAACATTGTGATAAATTAATAAACAAAAGATCAGATGTAAATGAATGAAAAAGTCCTTATTTAAAATTTCTCAGCATATATTTCAATCAATGCCGAGATCCTGTAACATAACACAGCAAACGTTTACATTTCGTAACACACTGTTGCTTTGTTATGACTTATATTTGAGGAAAAATACCAATAGTTGAAGCCGCGAATTCTGACCAATTTATGTCTTTTTCCAGAAAAGAACGTGAAGGCAGCCCGGAGTCGGAATATCGTACATACAATGGCAGCGTCGGATCTCGGCGGTCGAGTGTGAGCGGCGGTGCGGAGCCCCAGCATGTGGCGCCTGACCGCGTACGATTCGCGAGAGATACCAGTCACTACTGGTACAAGCCCAATATATCTAGAGATGACGGTAGGTGGTTTTTATGACTTAATGGACTCTAATCGCAAGATGATAGTAACATAACATGAGATATTTTTATCATTTCAGCGGTGACAGCACTCCAACAGCTGGAAGAAGGAGCGTTTATAGTGCGTGATTCCAACTCCTTCCCCGGCGCCTTCGGTCTAGCTGTCCGTGCGGGAACGGGAGTCCGTCACTTCCTCATCGAGCCTACAGCCCGAGGAGTCCGACTGCGAGGGTGTCCCGATGAGCCTGTATTCGGGTCCCTATCAGCGCTCGTGTATCAACACACTGTTACACCCCTCGCCCTGCCTGTGCCACTCAAACTGCCTGACAGGTGAGATAATTATTATCTGCGCTCGAAAGTAATCATAAATATTTGCTTAATAATTATTACTAAATTAAATAAGGGTCTACGAAAGACATAAACACAAAACTTTTACTCGACTTAGGATAGTTATCATAAAAATATAAGAAGGAAGAAGGAAAGTTAATTAATATTCTAATGTTTCATTCCTTATATCAGAGACCCGTGGACGGGCGGCGCGAGTGCAGCGGCGCGTGCGTTATTAGCTACAGGCGCGGCCTGCAACGTATTGCTACTGGGCTCTGAGAACACTGAGGCTCTCACCGGACCGGCCGCTGTCAAGCGAGCTGTACAGAACATATTGCAGAAAAAAGTAACAAAAAATACTACTAAATAACTCCTATTCGAAAAATAAATAACTTCTCTCATTCATTACTATTTTAATAAACGTTTACTGCAACAAACAATAGATTGAATCTTCCATTGAATTTTTATTAACAGTATCTATGTGAGTTGGAGCCATACTTATTTCTATGTATGTCCTACAGTCGCCAGCCCACGTGGTTCACTTCAAAGTATTCGGTGGCGGCATCACATTGACGGACGCGGCTAGGAAATTGTTCTTCAGGCGCCACTATCCGGCTACTGGTGTGTCATACGCCGGCATAGACCCTGACGAGCGTCGGTACAAATACGTGGACAATGGAACCCAGACCGAGAAGTTAGTAGCTAACTATGTACAGATATGGAATCTTGATGGACGAAGATGATCGAAAAATATACGGAATGACACAAAATGTATTAAATAGGCTTTCCGATATGAATTATAAGAGGAGTTTGAATACGAAAAAGTTTTTATTATTATCTTTAATAAAGAATATTGTTACTGGCCATTAAAAAATAAACATTTCGCTGACCTTACATGTCCTGATACATCTTCAGCTGTACCATCACTGATCTTGTTCCCAGACGTATCTTCGCCTTCGTCGCGCGCGCCTCTTCCGGCGCCGACAACCAGTGTCACGTATTCGCTGAGTTGGAACCAGAACAGCCAGCTACCGCTATTGTCAACTTCGTAAACAAGGTAAAACGGCGGATTCCATTAAGGATCATAAATTTAAGTTAAAATGTGGATATTATTTTCTGGTAATATATTAATTCATATCACTTTTTTGCCTCTTAAAATTCTAATGACTCGTATTAAATGATTGTAATAAAACTTCAAATTAATGTTTCTTTTCAGGCACTTCTCGGTAACACTCAGAAACAGGACATTATATAAGAACTTTTAATCCATAACAACACAGTATGCCAGAAACACATTCTTCACGTTATCGCACACCTTTTCTTTATATATATATAAACATAATGTATATCGTATATATTCCACTATCATTTACGAAATCGATTTATTTTGGACATTACATTTAAGATATAGATAAGTTATTTTATTTCAAAGATTAAGTACGCTTCATACTTACCAAGTACAATGTACGTTTATACAACAATTTAATAACACAAATATATATATATATAAATATATATATAATAAAATAAATAATTTAGCGTAGAAAACTAACTAGTCTCATCATTAATTTAATATAGATTAGATGTGCGTGCCTAATTTCAATGTTAAGAAATTAATTATGTTGTAAGATTCATATGATTACATAGATAAGTACAACGAAACACAATCATGAGTACAATACTGTTGTAGAGGAATCAATGTTCTAGAATCACATAGATGCAATTAAATGTACACGCAAATTATTATTTACATAAAAAAAAAGTTAATATATAAGCTTATTGTATGCGTGGTAATTATTTTATATTAAAGCTATAAAAACGCCTTACCAGTGATGTTATAATGTAGGTTTAATTGAAATTCGAAATATTTATCTTTATATCATAATGTGTACCCAGTTAAATGTAGACCATAATTAATTTTACGTCATAAATAACTGTTATATATTTATTGGTTAAAATAAATGAAATAAAATAAAAATTTGTTTTACTTTTTGTTACTAATTCGTTATTTGGTACTAAAGAATGCAATCCAATATTAAAAATTGTGACGATTTTCAGATGAATCATGTCAATAGATATGAATTTAACAAGTTCCTACCAATGACCTTTATTTTGAAATACCAAATTGGAAATTCAACATGAAAAAATGAGAACAAAATACATTTTCATCATATACAAGCAATACTTTTATCTATTAATTTCGTTATTTTTCCACTAATATAAAGAAAAGTATTTGAACTCAAACAAAACAATGGAAAAATTCAATTCTGAAAATGTTTACGTTGTTGTTCCATATTTGAATATTAAGCCTATTTTGACAACAGCTCTGTTTTTCGAGATATCAGGTCGGGTAGGAATCAAATAATAAAGTGATAAAATTCAATCAAACGGTTACGTTTATTTAATTGAATTAGAGCTTTGATACTTTTTGAATGGTAAGTTTAACAAGAAATATCATACCAGCCATAGATATCTCTTAAATCAACTAAATACACATTTGTGGTCTATTTATTTTTTCAATTGTCAGAGCGGCCGAATCTCAAATGTCCGTAGTCGTCGAATTCGTCATAAGCTCGCGATGGGCGTTTTCTTATAAGTCCGAACTCCCGATAGAATCGACGCGGTTGAAACTCATCATCTTCCTCAGTTAGGGACAGACCACGCAACCTCGCACATTCACAATAATGTGTGGTCATTGCGACCGCCAATGTCAGGGCCAACAGCAATATTGTGACAGGGCGCATTTTTTAAATATCTGAAAAACGAAAAAGGTTATATATATAAATTAAACTCGACTTACGAATGCACCGAAGTTGAAAATATATGAATCCTAAGTTAATCTGTACTAAACTTGAGTACCACATTACCGAGCAACGATTGTAATAAGATTTGGTATTAAAATATCGAGACAATTTTATTACTGTTACGTAGCACGATAATCAAAAACATAATTACAATATTTAACATATTTACAACGATTAGAAGTTGATGTATTATAAATATACACATATTTTTATACGATTAATGTTTATTAAAATTATTATTATATAAAAAAATTGCTAAATATAATAAATACTTTTTTTTATTATAGAACGCTACTTACTAGCTGCTTAGCTCCCTTCAAAATGATTTTTTTCAATATCCCCTGGTGTTTTTATACTGAACTCTGTTGATAGAAAACAACGCTCCTTATTAATATTCTCTTCGCAATCTTTGATGGTTATAGTAATTGACATATTTCAATTACATCTACAGTCATAATTTATCTTGTTAAAAATCTTTAAGTTAATATTTTTCCAACTGGATAAAGCAATTTTCTAAATATATAAACGTATTTTCTTTGTAAAGCAATTTTCACAATAATATTATTCATCCATCAAAATGAGCAAAGCATTAGTAGTCACATTCGCCAAGTTATTTTTAAAATAAGAATTTGGCTGAATGATGAAAACCTTAACTCAAATGGCAATAAAAAAATAAATTCGCGCGCATTTATAAAATAAAACCGCCCCATTTTCAGTACATAAAAATATATTGGATTGCAATTGTAAAAATAATTCAATTAACATATACAATGGACGTATCTTTAATGGATTTTGAATGTTTCGAGCAACAATTTACAGACCTAATAAGTGAATTTCAAACTTTGTCAGTGAGTTATATTGTAATATTATATTTGATATCAATTTTATAAAACAATGTTATTTACAAAAGATGTTATTTAAGAAAAAATAACCCCAATGATCAGAAAAATTGGGGATTCGTCACTATCAAACAATTTATTCTAAATAAATTATGCATTTATAAAATCCTTTTAGCCGACATAAGATCGTAAAGTTTTGCCTTAAAAGAATAAAAGAACATTTTTATCTCCCTCGCATCCCCTCATCAAAGTCTCCTTTGAATGTTACTTATTCTTATTTGAATTATATTTAAGACAACTGAGAGTCATTTACGTAATGCTGTTCGAGCTGAAGCTGTTCGGGCGGAAGCAGCTGAGGCAGCTAGGGATGCAGCATTGCGTGCCTCAGCCGAGTCCCAGGCCTCTGCTGCCGCAGCTACCGCTGGCGCTGAACAAACTGCTAGAGCCCTAGCCGCGGTTCAAGACGAACTGGTCACTATTAAAATGCAGTACGACCTTGCTGTACGTCCTACATTTCATCTTCCATAGTTTTGCTATGGGACAAAAAAAAGGATTATCATTTATACACTCATAACGCTAACAATGACTATTAGGTTTAAATTTACGATATTATATATTTTATCATCTTTATATATCATTTTTCATTGAACAATATTCAACCAAAAAAATAAAATCATGAATCTGATTTTACATTCATAGTACGTCACATAATTTGCATTCAGTGCGAAATTTTTTTAAATTATTCGCGGAATAAAAAAAGACAGCACCATTCCCGTTGATACAGGATCGACAACGCACACTTTTCGAAGAAAATTGTATTGAACTGAACAATAAGTTGAACCAAGCAGAGACCGAAC
This sequence comes from Danaus plexippus, assembly GCF_018135715.1. NCBI lineage: Eukaryota > Metazoa > Arthropoda > Insecta > Lepidoptera > Nymphalidae > Danaus > Danaus plexippus. The sequence goes on along the minus strand of NC_083537.1, from coordinate 4,799,122 downwards.
TAGAACAATTGAGACCGTTGCAAACAAGTTACAAGACTTTACAGCAACAGTTCGTTGATTTACAGAAACGAATACAGAAAGCGACCGAGGACGCTGACAAGTATATATTAATATTAAAACTTATAAAACGGGTTTCCAGAAAGTTTTCTAAATTCGACTGAAAGGGATGAATTTTTTATATAAATTTTAGATTTAAACAATCATTACAAAGTAAACTAAAAACTAAAAGAAATATACAGATATTGACAATTCTGCCTATATAGACATAATTTATTTGTTTATTTAGAAAAAAAAAACAGTAATGAACGTGCTGTCAAATTTGCATTTTGTAATAAATTTAAAAAACAGTTTTTTTTCTTAGCTCTAAGGTGTGTTTACTGTTACTTTATATCAGTAAGTCGGAATCTTAACAGCGGGTTGTTATCGTCTGTTGCATATATGTGGTTGAGAATTTCCATTTAAGCTCTTATCCTTTGAAAATATTTGTATGTGTGTTTGTTGTCGTACACATACACACACACGCTCAATAGGCGACACACATACAAACAAACGTGTTATATCCAAGTGAGGCTCGTTCACTGGAGAGCGAACTGCGTCGTGTGTCTCGTTGTGCCGGCGGCGGTTCCGAGGTCCGAGAACGAGCTCGTCTCGCCGCCGCTGCACACGCCAGAGACAAGAGACTGGCAGCGGACGAGATGAGACACACTATGAGGGAGTTACAACACGCTAGGGGTGCTATTATTTAATATAATACCTAGAAATTGAGGGACGGCGATAACCCTAGCGAAATTTCTACTAAATATACATATTAGGGCACATTATTATCAATGATAGATTAACCTCCTTAACAAAAAAAACTACAGGACTGTAAAAAATTAATTTAAAATAATTCTATTCATGAATTCTCAAACTGAGTAAGCTTTTAAGTGCATTTTCTTGTTCATTTTAGTTAGAGGATCCATTAATATTGCATGGCTAGGGTTATCGCCTTTCACATTCCATTATTTTTCATTACACTAACCAAATCCATCTTCTTAATTAAGACATAAAATATCTACACGAATTTATAAAAAAAAATGTATTAAAAATTTAAGTTTACCAAAATTTTCTTCATTAAATTATGTATTGACAACCATGAAGATGTCCAAAAATATCACTAATGAGTTTTATAATCTGTCGCAATTGTTTGTAGCCGAAATAGCGCGCTTGACAACTGTTATAGTTGAACTGGAAGGTCAGTTGTGTAAGCAAGAAGAAATAAAAGCTAATAAGGATGATGTCGAAGATGTCATCTCAGAGTTAAAAGCTGCTTTGGAAGCTGAGAGAAATGATACAGCTCGTCTCCAGAAAACATTGGCTAAAGCCTTATCTGATAATGCAACTTTGGCATCAGAGCTCCACAATAATGACAACGATGCACAAGCAAGAATAACATCTCCGAGTAATAGTCCGCACAGCCATGATTGTCCTATAGATTCATTTCTAGCAGAATAAAATTGCATTTTCGTTTTATAGTACATTTTGGCTTTTATTTCGAATATAAAATTTTGACCAAATATTATAAAACCATGAGAAAACATTACCTTTACAATTATAACAATATTTTTTTAATAAACTTACTAAGATACTTGATTGAACATAAACAATAAACTCGTTTAATTGGTTCTTTCTTAAATCCAGCGATATTTTAACAGATGACATTTAAAAATTTTATAATTCAGTTCAACGATATAAAAAAATGCATCTTCTTCTGTATAATTAATTACTATTTTAATTGCTTCCCCTATTAGTGATTTAAATTCTAATTAGAGAAAAAAGTAACAATTCTTACTTAAATGGATTTCGTTTCCATTTCTAAATACAAAAAGGTCAAAACAATTACAAAACAAAATATAAAATTAGGAAACGTTGCGGAGGAGGACCAGTTTTATTATGTTTTTTCAATCTCAAACTGGTTTTCAAATCGACACAAGACTGTTATAATGTTGGCGTCCGTAAAGGACACATTATATTTGCAAATAAAATATATGAATGGAACAAATAAAACATGAACGAGTACCGTTCATAATAATAGCCGCTGATGGTTACCTTTTGTACTGCATCGTGCAGAACTTGTTCTCAGTTACGTGATTTAGAATTTCAAACATTGCAGATAAATACCACTAAGTTTCTAGAAACCCAAGTTACTATTTTATTAAAGTGTAAATACATAAAACTACCATAACTGTTATCAAACAAACATGTTAATTAGAAAGATCATATCTTAATTAATCTTATCGATTTTTCTTTTTTAAAATTTTTGGTGGCTCAATTGAACTTAAATTTTGTGGATTTATTTAAATTTTAGAGCGTGTGCTATAAGTCAGAGAGAGTATCTTCGAAGTTGGATAGTTTCCTGGATGTACGGAGTGGGTGCAGTAAGTGACGCTATGTTTTTGCAAGGCTTCACTGCGCCCCACCGCTGCGTAAGCGCCTCCGCTATACGGTTCACGCAGTCTTTGAAGTAACAGCTGAGGGCTGCGCGCGCAGCTCCGACACGGAATAAAGTTGGTCAAATGACTATCTGTGATATAGTGTTAGTTACAAGCAATAATTGAAAGTGATTTTAAGTGAAGTCCGTTATAAATTTAGGTGAACTATAGTTTATACATTTTTTATACAATATATTTAATACTATAGCACCTTTTTTAAATGTTACGACTGCGATTGCACAGGAAAAACGAAGGATAAACACAAGACCGTACACTTATATAGACACAGGTCTGAATCTTTTAATACAATATTAATATAATATATAACACCTATATCTGAACTTATCTTATGTTTATTTATACAAATTTTATAACATTTAGAGGAGAAAGTTTACAATGGCCAATACACACTTGTTCCACTCTTAACATCTTTACGCTTAGTATATCTACTTTAAAAACATTATTTAATAAAATTTAAATATATGTTGTTCGATAAGAATTAACATCCACATTTAGTTGTCTACCTTAATAGGACAAATAACTATTCCACCAACGCAAACAGATACATCATACACTATACATATAGAGTGAGTCACAATATCGACACAAGGACGGTGAGCTCAACATGAGAAAATATGTGAATTCAATAAATACAATAAGTCACAACACCTAGCATTCATTAACACTTGTATTGTAAATAGTGTTTTAACGAGCTAAGATATTAAAGCGGTACGGTCTCTACTCTTACTAACGGAATGAGCAGCGTGATATGTTTAGATACACATAACACAGTGTATTGTATTATATCGCAATCAAATTAGAAATTTAAGAATATTCAAATAAATAACGTATAATATATGTGTGTGTGTGTGTATATACTTTATTTTTGTTGCATACATAATGTCAATATGAACATTTGTACTGTCACAAGAATTTTTTTTTCTATTTAAGATTCACACAAACATAAATAAAATTTTAGTCAATCATTATGATTATTTTTACCATGTAAACTCCAATATTTTTACATTTATGCCTACCACAAGTTTGCGTCGTCACTGCGTGAGAAGCGTGTTCCGTTCCTCACTCAATAACTTATCTTAATACTATTATTTAAGATTGTAGTACTAGTACAGACAGTCAGACACACAGACAGTTTTTAGTAAAGTAGTAGTTTTGTAATAGACAAAACTAAAAATTAAAGCAGAATAAATAGTTTATTACGCAAATCAAGTAATTAAGTTGGAAATGTTTATTTCTATCGACATAAACAAAGCAACTTAATATCATTTCTATTTTAACTATTAATTATAACATATTAATTATAATTAAACCTTAAGACCTTAAATTGAGAATTTTCCTCTAATATTTAAATGATCTCTCATAAATATATGAAGCCAATTATACAATTTTTTGCAGCAAAATGAGGTACAACGCCGCTGTTTTTACCGTCCTGGCAGTTTTAGTTGCTAAAAACAATATACAATGGTGAGTAATGTTAAGAGAATTAATTAAATTGTCTTACATGTATGTAATATTTATGTTTTGATCTGTGATTTCAAAATAACCATGTTTAGTCAAATGTTTAATTCCATTTATAGGACATGAATCAATTATTATAGATCGGAGTTTGCTTGTCTGTTTGTGTTATGTAACATACATGGTATTGAGATTTTGAACACCCTTTATTTAGCGTGATTAGTGTCACATAATTTTGTTTTCAATAGTATTCAATAAATCGAGAATACAATAAAAAAAATTAAACTCTATATAAATATAATAAATAATTTTTGTCAAAATCGTACACTACTTCACATAAAATTAAGAGCAGAGAAAGTACAAGTTAAGTAATTTTATATTATGATAAAATAGGAGCTGAATGGAATATTCATAATATTTATTTAAAGATATTCTTATGTCAAACTTCTGTTTTCGAAAGCGAGTTGTCATATATATTATACTCTAGATATATTTACGAATAAAGAACCGCAAGTTTGTCTTGCCGGGACTCCCGACCGTTATTTTTATAAAGAGATAATTAAATAATATTTCCCACTCTTGAACATTAGAGAAATGTTTGCCAGCCATTGTGTTAATGTCAATTTGTTTTTTTTGCAATTTTATAGAGTTATAACTTATTCTATTTAAATAGAATGTAGAGATATTTTTTTATACAGAAAATATATCATTTTTAGCGTATCAGTATTAGGACCGAAGGTCTTAAGGCCGTATGGAAATTACAAAGTATCTATCGCTGGAGGTGACAAAGCGCATAATCTATATGTGGCTATAGAGGGCAGGAAGACAACTGGGGAACAGTTCTCACAGGGGCGAGTAGTGCAAGTGGCACCTGCTTCTTCTAGACTTATAGAACTCGATGTAAGTTTTACGTAACTGCTAATGTGAAACAATACCTACCATCTTGATGTAACACGCACTTTTGTTACGTAACTTCGCATACGATCGTGATGCTCTGAAGGCGTGACAAATAATTAATGTTTATTGACGTATGTAAAACTAAACAAAAGAAATTAATAAAATCATAAAAGTGACATTTATTGAGATAACAGTAGTTATATGACATCATGACTGATAAATTATTATAATATATACCTAATGTGTATTTAATAATTTATATTATAATGGGAATATAAAAAATATGTGTATTGCTTAAGCTATAAAGTACTCATTTTATAGATCGGTGATCCAGGGCCTGGGAAATATAAATTAGTTGCCCGGGCAACATCAGGTCCTCTTTTCGCATCTTCAGCCCCTCTCGTTTATGAAGCCAGAAGCTTCTGTATCTTCGTACAGACCGATAAAGGTGTATACCAACCAGGTGACACCATTAACTTCAGAGTAATCGCTTTGGACAAGTAAGTTGTGGATTAAAATTTATAGTTTAAGTCCAATTTTTTAATACCTAATACTTTCACTCGAAGTTTGAATGCTAACTAAAAATCAAGATCACGCATACACTTTCGATTGTAACATGAGTGAAGCAACCCGATCGTTGACCCCAGGTATCTGTTGCCTCTCTCTGGGACGGTGGATGTGAGTGTGTTGGATACCAAGGGCTCACCAGTGAGGCAATGGGCTTCCGTCAACCTCGATAAAGGATTGTTTTCTAATGAGCTTCTGTTAGCTGATGAACCCGCTTTAGGACAGTGGACTATACAAGTAATTTATTGATTAATTTTTATGATTTGCACAAATTTATGTATCCAAATGTTTAAAAAATACCTGTGATAATTTAAATTCTATTTATTCAAAACAACACAAAATATCCGGTGAAAGGCTGGTGAAACCAGATCAATGTTGTATAGCCTCCAAATTATAGGGTACTTACCAAGCGATGACCTTACCAGATATACGCAGTACTTTAATAGGAATTTATAAAATGCTTTTGGTTTATGTATAAAATTTAATAAAATTATATAGGCAGAGGTCAAGGGGCAGAAATATTCGAAACATCTGATGGTGGCAGATTATGTGCTACCTAAGTTCCAGATGCATATGAAAGTACCAAAAGAGGTTCTGTTTAGCGAAGGAAGATTTAATATTAATGTTACAGCCAGGTAAGAATATTCCAATTCAGTAAAGGAACCCATTTTTAAAAATACAAATATCTGAAATAATTTGTTCCTAACAATCTCTATCAAGTATTAAATAATAACCTCCGCCAATGCAAATATAAACAAACTTAAATTGCTGTTTCTAAAGATATATAAGCAACATTCTGTAATATGAAAACGAGATGCGATAATTCGCTTGTCAAACATAATTACCGATTCGATATAAAAGGCTTCATATTTTTCTCGAGCTTTGTTTGATCGTCATAAAGTAATCATTATTTAAACAGACAGTTTTCATTCGTGCTAAGAATTTTCCTGACATTTAATTTTTTTCTTATGAAAACCGTTTAAATACATTTTAAATAAAAACAAACCTAATATCCTTTACAGACATTTTAATGGCCTACCTGTAAAAGGTGAATTAACAATATCCGCATACGCTGTGTTCTTCTCGGGACTACTTCAACCGGTATTTTCATCTCCCGCCCGTAAAGTCATTGAGTTTAACGGCCAAGCGGAAGTTTTGTATGACCTTAAAACAGACTTAGATCTGGCTGAAGATGCAGCCAGACCGTTAGTAGTTGAAGCTGTGATAGAAGAAAAAAATACACTGATACGACAGAATATTACCACTAGAATACTTCTTTTGCGAAGACCCTATAGACTTCAAGTTACTGCTCCTGAGAGGTTTAAACCTAGATTACCTTATATTGTCCAGGTATTTGCCGTTATTTCAATTAAATATAAGAATAAAATTTACTTGTGTATATTAAATCGAAACTAATTGCAGATACAATTAGTTAATTCTACTGGTGATACGTTACCTGTATCTGATGATGTAGTCGTTGAAAGACTTTGGGATGATGGTGCACCTGTTAACAAAACAACTATTAAACTTAACAAAGGTTTTGGAATTTACACCTACACTCCAGATGTTGCGCACACAAATTCTACTCTTAATTTAGTGGTGAGTTATCAAAGTTATAAAATCTGCTACAATAAAGAAAAAAATATAACTTCAAACATAATAATCTTATATAATGTTCTAAATTTAAACTAGATCAAATACAAAGAAGTATCAGAAAGAGTAGTTAACGTCCAGAGAGCTTGGAGACTGGTGATCAATACATGACTCTGGAACTGTTAACACGAAATATGTCTATCGGTGATGAGATGCGTGGGAGAGCCACCTCCACGGAACCTATGGATCTGGTGCATTATGCGGTCATCGGAAGAGGGGACATTCTCGTTGCTAAGACATTAGAAGTATACGAAGATTTCTATTATATTGTTCTCATTACAAAATTATATCTATTTTTGACAAAGAGACTTATCTTCAAAAAAATGTTGCGTGGAGTGACTCCGCGCGGAAGAAGTGAAACTTCGTAATGTGTAAATGAAAATAGAAAGGGATAGAAATTCATTTTTAGTGAACTCATATTGTTTTTTAAGACAAACTTTATAAATATTGCTTACAAATCACAATTGACCCACACATTTGCTCCCGCTCCGTCTTTTTCTATTCCCCTTCCTCAGGAGCGTTGAATGTTTAACGCAACCTCCTTTAAGTAGCATTATAAGTTTCACTTCAAAAATATTATAATATAAATTCCTCCAAAGATATATTCTTGGAGCCACTTCTAATCCAATTATAATATGTTTGTTATCTGACCTTCACAGTTAAGCCCCCCTCGTACCAGCGTGGATATCTCAGTACCGGTAACGAGTGGTATGTCTCCGGGCTGCTCGCTAATAGCTTGGAGCCCCCGATTAACAGGATCTATACTGGCTGCAGCTTTACTGGTTCCGCAAAAAGACTTAATGCAACATAAGGTACATGCATATGTCATTTAATACAGTTCTTAATGGACGTATAAAATTCAAAATAAAATAAAAATTAACAAAATAAATAAACCAAAATAAATACAATTGAAATAATTTGCAGGTACTTGAATTCGGTCTTCTTCATTATATTTTTATATTACTTTACTCCGTAAGTCTGTCTTACTTGTTTGATAACTGTTCATCGAACAGGTGTCAGTAACATCAGTATCGCCAGGGACTTCACTACGTCCTAATGGCCTGGTGGAGTTTCGAGTGCTCGGTGAGGCGGGAGCTCAGGCGGGTCTACTTGGAGGAGATCAACACGCCATTACTAACGGACTCGCTGGAACCAATGGCCTGGGTAACGGGCTGGATTTACACACGGTAGTTATTTTTTTGAAAGGACAAGGCAAGGAATTAATTAACTACATATATACCTGTACATTTATAAACGAAGGCACTATTTAGTAGATTTTTTTAAAGAATTGAATAAAAGAAAAAATGTTCCTTGTAATTCAATTAGGCTTTGACACTATATGTTATTTATTATTAAATAATTATTTGTTTTATTCTAGATCGAACGAGAAGTTGAAAGCTTCATAGGCATAAAACGATCATTTTTCAAAAATGATGACGGCATTCCAATTTTGGGAATAGACTTAGGTGGACGTAACTCTACCGATGTGTTTAGTGTAAGAAAACTGTTTACATGATATGAATATTAACCTTTCATTTAAAACAACAAACCTAAATGTTTATTTATGGATTTTTGGTTCTAGAATGCTGGAATGGTTCTTCTGACAGATGGTGTTGTAGTATCAAACAGTATGAAGGGTAAGGAGTCTCAATATATGATTAAATAATGCCTTCTATTAGCCAAGTTAGTTAGATATCTTATAGACATTTCTATCATCAGACGAAACAGAGAGACACGAGACAGGCACCCGCCCACCAACAGCAGGTCCTTACGCGTTCAGTAGAGTGCCAACGCCGCCATCGCCAAGACAATACTTGACTGAGACACTTTCACCACTTTCCACTTGGATGTTTACTAATATAACTATTGGGTATGAATTTTTATCTTACAATAAAGCCAATACGTTTATAACAATCCTTTTTGGTCCACGGACACGCGTAACTCTTATTATCCGGTTCTGGCATACCGCCTCTAAAGAGCCTCGTATATATTGTTTTCTAACAATTTACATGCTACAGTTATTTCTTCCTTATAGTTCCGACGGCGTTGGTACACGACAGCGTTGGTCCCCAATAACTCCTGGTGAATGGTCGGTCGGAGCATTTGCGATTCATCCAACACTGGGTCTTGGTCTTGCGGCACCTCGCAAGTTTAACACTGCCCTTCCCCTGTCCCTCACAGCCGAACTTCCCGCAAGTCTTCAAAGAGGAGAAACAATAGCTGTGATTGTGACCTTAAAAAGTTCTCTTACAGTTGATACACCAGTAGAAGTGACATTCCACAACTCTGATCAGTACTATGAATTCGAACCTCTAGAAAATAATATTGACTCGACAAAAAGTAAGCATAAACGTATTCAAAAATTTTTTCATACCACAATTAAAAACTTTGAGTCTAATTCAATCTTGGTCTAATTTACTTTTTAAATAATCAATGTACATCTTGTTGACCCTTTAACTTAACGGATTATGTTATCAATCGGAAAAAAAACTATTCTAGTAAAAAAGTACAAGTTACATGTTTATGGAAAGAGTAGACTTATTTTGATTAACATATAACTATCCTTAACTCAGAGATTGAATTGTTCCGTCGAATAAGCGTAACCGTGCCAGCTCGCGGGTCCGTCAGTACGGCGTTCCTCGTGAGCGCTCGTCGCGTCGGTGACTCACCCATCATTGTGGAAGCCAACGGCAATGGAGTCTCCGCTTCACTCTTCCGCACCATTGACGTTCAGGTGACTTAGAGACTTCTAAAAACAGTCAGCATTAAAGTAGACGTAAATTTCTATAAACAAAAACTTATATATTGTTGACGAACTAAAACTGCCCCCATCCCCCGCCACCGATTTCTCCTACCACAAGCAATTCGAGACTACAATAACGGCTGCAAACTGACGAGAGCTGATTCTATTAGTTGTCATTAGTCGGATTAAGATCTACTTTGAAACTTTTGAAAACAATGCAGTGAAAATGTTAAATTACTAGAATAGTGTTTAAAGTGATCAAACGATTATTTTATGCTAAATATGAAATTTTTAATTTTGCAACTATCGAGAAACCTCTGGCATACATAACAATATTAATGTATTTATGTGAGGATAAATAAAAACGTCTGTTAAGAAGGCAGAAACTGGTTGGAGAACATAACTACAATCTTGTTTATTTTCCTTGCAGGAAAGATAATAAATCAATTAAAATATTATCATAACTTATAAATTAAGTATATATGCATGTAGTTATAATAGCCACGATATTTTCTAAATATAGTTTATTTCTTACTTAAATAGAAACTTCGAAAGCAATTCATCTTATTTCTGTATCCATATTTAGAGAAAGGATCTTTTAGTAGATAATTATTTATAAGAAATGTCATTTTACTTAGAGTCCTTTGATCTTAGTAGGTTCCCAGAGAAAAAATGATTTTTCACATTTGCAGACAAATAGAACATATTATAAAAGAAATAGTTAAGCTGAATGGGAAATAAAAATATTCAATGATTTCTACAACTTTTTGAAGTTTATACCCTTATATTCACTTCGATTTATATAGAAAAAGATCAAAATTTACTATAATATTTTAACCCCCAAAATATCTGTATACAAATTTTGATACAGAGAAATTTGTACGTCAATAATGTAATACATACTTAAAAACAATTATTCCTATCCACCAGGACGGATACATTGAAGATGTCTGGTCTTGGGCAATATTAGACGGTCGTCGAGGCGTTGCTCGCGCTAATATCACTCTTGAACCAGCAGCCGGGACTAAGCTCGGAGCAGTTTCTTTGGAAGCTACTGGGGACTTATTGGCAAATGCATTTAGGGCCATTAAAGCGCCGCCTATATCAGCCGCTGACCCTAATTATGCGCTAAGACCATTGGCGAGAGCTTGCGTATTGTTGGACTATTTGCAAGTTAGTATTTTTTTATAGCGTAATAACTTTACTGTTTTAATTTAATTTGAAACTATTTTTGAAGTGTATATCAAATATTTCATGTTAAGGCCACAGATCAAGACGATGAAATCACTATAGTAAAAGAGGCTCGATCACAAGCAGCCACCGGCTACCAACGACTTATGGCATTCAGACGGCCAGACGGGTCGTTCGTTCAGGAAATTGGTGAAGAATCTAAACCAGATGTCTGGTAAGATAATACATTCTAATAATCCCAGTAATATATTTTTAGACGCAAGTAATACAATAAAATGCATTTCAAATTCAAAATCAAACGTGTGAGAACTAAATTTTAATCAAATTATATAATAAGACTTTTATAATAATAAATCAAAGAAAATTGGTGATACGAATGGGACCTCGTCAGGACCATGTGATATTTAAATAGGATTTTATTGATGGCAGGATGACAGCGTTATCAGCTCGATGGCTAAGCCGTTCCTCCCGCTATGTTGAAGTGTCTCCTGAAGCTGCAACATCCGCGGCACGCTGGCTGGTGGCAGCTCAAAGAAGTGACGGTAGCTGGCAACCTTCGGCATCACCTGACGACCCACTGGGTCGGGAAGCCTTGCCACTCACGGCCCAAGCTTTACTAGCACTATTAGAGACAAAGGTAAATTTTAGTTAAATTTTTCCATATTTATCATTCTCTAAATCTAGCATATTCTTAAATTATAATTTTATTATGTAAAATATATTATCTTAATATTGCCGCGCCGGCTCAAAGATCTTAGCAAATATTGTAGAATGACCTCGACATTGACTGGCAGCGCCATCTCGTGGTGATTGAACCAAACTATTAACTATACGTTTACTAGAACGTGTCTATTGTTAATGTTTATAAACAAGTAAAAATATAAACGAGAATGTTTTGAAATGTTCTAGTAGTCGGATTGTTTCTTATAAAAGAGCCGTTACGTCGGTTTTGAGTCTGTCTTACTAGAAGCGACTTACAAGCGATTTTATCTGCTATCGAATAAAGAAAATGTCGGTGTTTTCTGCAAAATTCCGTGTTTAGATTAATAAATAAAACCCTAGCTCATAACAATACAGTTAAAAAATCAAAGCAATAACAATGGAAGTATTCTAGCAACAAAAATTTTCATTTATATCAGGCAAGCGACCCGTTGTATAAAAACGCTATGAATAAAGCTCTGGATTACCTAGCCGATAAAGTCTCTGAGTCACTCGAGGCACCGACACTGGCGTTAGTGGGAGCCGCTCTGGCCGCCGCAAGACATCCTCGTGCTGCGCTAGCTCTGAAAGCCCTGGAAACACATGCACACAGTGACAGAGGTATAAACTATAATAATTTTAAAGGGGTATTCAAAAAGTAATCGCTAATTTTTATTGATATAAATGGTGTTTTTTTAATATAGCTACACTACAGTTTTATGCAATGATAGACTCGAAAGGTATAAAACCGTCAAAGCTAGTGGTAATCTTCTTAAATAACTCTTCTAAATTCGCAGTATTAATTAATTTAAAAACACAGGTACCAATCTCTACTGGCCTCGAAAATTATCAAAATCAGAGTTACGGAACCCCTGGCTGAAGGGTAATTCTCTTGAGGCTTCGACAGCAGCTTGGGGTCTACGCGCTATGTTGGCTTCCAGTCTGATAGATGAATCTGTACCTGTTGCGCGATACCTTATACAAGCACTAGGACCTAGAGACCACGACCCGGATGTGGTACGAATATCACCGATATAGATTTGGCCACTGATTAAATGTTTAATTGATTGATTGATTTCCCACATTATTATTTTTATAATTTTATTTATGATCTAATTGGTCCTTTTGTACTTGAATTAACACTTCATTATGACCGAAGAAACCAAATACTTTATATGTATACTAAAATATTAGCATTAATAATCAACTTTATATGGTATCACGTCAATTTCTTCTAAATATCCACACGTTTCAATTAATCTCATCACATCAAATTTCCTTTTGGACGTATGGAATAGAAAAAGTCCTTTTATTAAGTCTGGTTTTAAAATAGTATTCAATGAAAGAAATGGTTTTTATATTTCAGTTAGATGCTTTGGCTTTGTTTGCGCACATGATTAGAACGACGACCAAACTGAGGGTATCTGTAAATGTCACCGGTTTCGAGGAACCGCGCCAGTTCAACATCGACAGCGACAATTCACTGATCTTACAAACACAACTGGTTAGATTACTTATTACTTGTCATTTGAGCTTTTAAAATGTTTGCAAAAATTTACAATATATATGTACTTCCTCAATAATATGATCTAGGTACGCAATGCTCGTAATGCGAGTGCAGTGACCGAGGGTCGGGGTATGGCCGTGGTGGGTCTAGCGGCTCGTGGCAGTACTAACGTGACGGGTGCCTGGCCTCGTTACACGCTCGACCCACGCGTGGATCAGGTCTCTACCAGAGACCGACTTCAGCTGTCTGTATGCATCGGGTAGGTCTATAATAACTTACTACAAGTGTTACGAGTATAGTCAATTTAGTTTATCCCCAATTGTGACTATCTGAAGTTAAAATTTTCCTTTGGTTTTTTCAGCAAACTACTAACACTAAACTTATTTAGTCACAACAAAAATAAAACAAATATATTCAACAGTCTAATTTTAAAAATATATTGTTTCGTTACATACAAGTGTTTATTTCATTTTAAAGATTTGTTCCTGCTGGCAATGAAACAGAAAGCGGACTGGCTCTTCTAATTGTGCAATTACCGTCGGGATATTTGGCTGACATAAATACTATAACAGAGCTAACGGTAAATATATTATTTAATTGACATCACTTTCTACAAAGGAGTTGAATTTTTTGTTTGATATGGCTCCATCTATATACAATGATAAACAAGTCCATACATAATTAATATCTTAAAGCCCTGAGAGATAGAGATAGGTACATTAATTGCACGGAAATATAAAAAGTGAGCAAAAATTACTTCGTGATTTGTATTTATTTAAACACTTTTCACGATCATCTCATTTGACACTTCACGGTGAGCATCTAATGTTAATGATATCAAAGTGTATCAGATCGAAATAACATTTTTACTTATTTAAAAATCTTTAACTGTCTCAGTCGGCGCGTCATGTTGTGGGTGCTCGAGTGTTGCACGGTGGGTCGCGCGTGGTATCATGGGTGCGACCCTCAGTAGACGAGCGCTGCGCCACCCTCGGAGCTCCACGCGCTCTACCCGTCGCAAGACAGAGGCCTGGATATGTCACCATAGTGGATCTTTATGACTCTAGTAAGTTAAGATACATGTGTTTTCTAAAATAAAATAATATTTATAGTTTTCCCAAATAACGTGAATATGAAGCTTCATAATATTAAGAAAAAAGCAGCTAGTTAAAGATTTTTCACATACTTTGTTACAACTACACAATATATTTCTACAAAACGACGGTTACCGCACTTAATCATAAAATTAAATATCTACTGCTATTATGTAAAGACGTGTACATTTTAATAAACCTGGCCTCAAATCAAATGCCTCAAATTTGCGATGTATAAAATCCATTTAAATCATCAGGTCACCGAGCGCGTGTCTTCTACCAAGCTGTCCCAAGTACCGCGTGCGACATTTGTCGCTCGTGGCCCTCATGTGAACGCGCTTGTGGTTCCGCAGCGGAACAGCGCGCTTCCCCCACCACCCCCGCCGCCACACGCAACCCCAACAGTGCATCTGTCCCGATCGCACAAACTGTGCTCTGTCTCGCTCTAGCATTGTTAGTCAGTTTATAAAGATTTTCATTTTTTTTTTTCTGAGACAATAGTTGTACATGTCAGAAGAGCATCAAAATACGTAATAAATTGTATTGTATTCAAACTAATTTAATTACAATTCTTTACTAATAACTATTAACAAAATGTAATATTTTTAACCACGAAAGTATTGACGCTTATTATTTTATTGTTAAATTCAAAATTATTTAATCATTTTTTAATAGCCTCTAAAATTTTAAATACACAGACGTTTCATGTTTTGTTCTACAAAGAAAGTTAGATGTATTTAATTATAACTTTTTGATAATCAACGATAAAAATAATTCTTTTTTAGCAATAATATATAAGTATAGGATACATCATACAAGTATTTTAACCAAAAAATAGAAAGAAAAAACAATTTATGACATGCATTTAACATGCTTGTTGGTTGTGATAGCATTGATAAGAAAATTAATTGTAAATAGATTTAAAGTAAAATAAATTAAAACAAATTACTCTACTACATCTTGTTTTTTTATAAATAATTTATTTAAGACCTATTAAATCTCCATCTTTTTTATCATCCAATGAAAGAAAGCCAATATGGAGAATGACATTGACAGCGGTGCGGCTGACACCTTGATCCAACCCCAAAGGCTGAAAAGTAAATGACATATACAGATAAGTTATTGATATAAGTGCTATTAGATATTGCTGTTACTAGAAATTAAATTTAATAAAACTTATATCAAAAATTCTTGCTCAGTCAACAGATTATTTTGTAATTTATTCTTATTGTTAGTTTTATTCTTTATATTTTCATGATTTTTTAAATAAATTTAATAATTGTAACTCACTCATAGGGCTCATCAGACACATAAAAAGGTTCAGTGGACAACAGCCCGCAGTCCACGATGTACACGCGCACTGTCGGCCGATCGTTAATATCAGTTGGAGTCTGCTCTAACATGTGAACTATCTTTTGACCTTCCACTACCTGGTTTCAATAAAAAACAATAGCTTTTGTATATGTTATTAGTATAGAAATTAGAAGTCTGCGTAATGTTTAACTTACTTTTCCGACAACCGTATGTAAGTTATCAAGCCAAGGTGTTGGTTTCGTCGTTATTATAAATTGACAACCATTTGTATCCTTACCTATAACAATCATTAATTCACCGACTACTTTTTAGTGATAAGTTTGATCTTAATATATCAACAGAGAGAATAAACATGCAATATACCTTTATTCGCCATTGACACAAAGCCAGCATCTGTGTGTTGGGTTTCTAAGTTTTCATCTTTAAATGTTTTACCGTATATACTTATTGAACCTGTTCCATCGTCTGATACAACATCACCTCCTTTGAAAAATTAGTATATTTTTTTATTATTACGTACGTTATATTTTAGGAATAGTAAATGAAAAATATATAATGGCTATCACGAATAATTGTAGCACAATAAAATCGAGTGAAACCATACCTTGTATCATAAAGCGTTTTATTATACGATTAAAACTTGTTCCTTTATATGATCTTCCTTTAATTCCTTTTGTTGCAAGTACTTTGAAATTCATAACAGCTTTTGGAGCTAGATCGCCGAAAAGTCCTATAACTATTCGACCAACGGGTTTGTCATCACGAATTATGTCTAAATAAACTTGATCCGTGACTCTGAATTGACGAGCCTGTAAGACACATGATGCAATAATTTATAGTTCAATACCGGGGTAATTTTTCAGGACGGTCACAATGAGAAACATTATTTAAACCCACATGTATCACAGGAAACAAGAGCAATAGAATAGAAACGTGTACAAGGTGCATTTTGAAATATAGTTTTTAAATAAGCACTGTACGTTGGCTTCGTTAGAAAAGATATGAAGAAATAAAAGCAAAACACATATTCAGGGATAATTTAATTAACGTTGTGAAAACTTACAAGTGCTGTTTTTATTGACTAAGATTAATCTGGGATTTGTTTACCAGTTAAATAAAAGTTATTAGATCAGTAGATCAATTCATTGGTTTAAAGGATTCTAGAGTAAAGGTAATTTACTTTCTTCTGTATCACTACTTCATAAGCAACGATTTTCTGAAGATTTTCTATGGCTACTAATTAATTAATATTTATCGTTAATAAAGACGTAAGACGTTATGATTTAATATTGTTGTGTATTCTGTTCAAACTAGTGGCATATTTTGTTCCATCGGGTTTTTTACACCCTAATTTTAATTTGATTTTTTTAATTGCATTGAAATACATGTCTTCAATTTATAATTGCTTTTAGATTACCTAATATTATCTTAAACAAATTTAAAAGAAAAACACTAGGTTACTTGGGAATTTTAACTGAACAATTCTCGAGTGTACTTAAACCGTTGATCGAAGAATAAAAATTTGAAGAATTAAGAAATTAAGATATATTGGCTTTAAACGTTCCTAATTTTAATTAAGAACGATTAAAGCCAATATATCTTATAATATGTTAATAAATATTCTTTTGAAACTTCTGTATGTCTGATGTACCATCAACACGAATTGCTTGTACGTAGGTAATTGTCAATTGGCAACTCATATTGACTTATGTCAAAATCATGATCTCCAAGACTCAAGTGACGGCTAAGAGTGTATAAATTTATAACTGTTATTCGTT
Organism: Danaus plexippus; assembly: GCF_018135715.1. NCBI lineage: Eukaryota > Metazoa > Arthropoda > Insecta > Lepidoptera > Nymphalidae > Danaus > Danaus plexippus. The sequence continues at coordinate 4,781,732 of NC_083537.1, read as the reverse complement.
GTATATTTCGTTGATAAACTTGTTTCCATATAAAAATGACGGTAAATAATACAATAGCTCACCAAAGATTAACCTTAACAGGAGATCGTGAAAGGTAATTTTATAATTTTGAATGAATTTAGGTACCCTTTTTAGTAGATATAAAAAAAAACATTATTTCACTCTATTAAAATGTATATAAATCCTTAAAAAGTTCTTGAATTATATTTGCTTAATTTCTTTATGTAGCTATTTTTACAGTTCAAATATTAAACAATAGAGAAAAGTGCAGGGAACTATCCTAAAACACAGAATAAGGTCCTTTTTGCTTGATTTTTGTTTACTCAACATTATAAATATAATATTTTTTGTTTGTTTTTCATATGAAATAAAAATGTGAGCAATATTCTATTGCATTTTATTCTTCTTATTATAAATTTACAGATTTAAGGAACTTTTAAGACGTCGATTGATTGAGTGTGGATGGAGAGATCAAGTGAGAATGCTATGCCGGGAAATAGTAAAAGAAAATGATGGAAACAATGTAACATTTGACACACTCGTGACGCGAGTTACTCCCAGAGCAAGAGCCCTTGTACCAGACACTGTTAAGAAGGAATTGCTACAGAAAATTAAAACTCATCTATTAACTCAAAAAGAACAATAGTATTAGTATATAACATCAAACACTGACAGTTTATTCTTATTATAAAATCTCAATTATTTATGGACACTGTAAGAGCTTAAATAAATAAATCATGCAACCAACAGTATATTTTATTTATAAACATTTACAGTTAGTTAACTAAAGACATATTGCTTACATATACAATACTGCCTATGACGATCATATTCATCCCATTTCTCTCTATAAGATGTCATGGTCATTGTGATGTTACAATGTTAGATCTCTTCAAGTTTATGTAAAACACAGGCAAAACAATAACATCATAAATGTCATATAATTCAAATCTAATAAACAAGGCAAAGTTTGTGCAATGTAACAAAAATGTTTAAAAAAAAGGGTACATTTGTACAAAGGCGAGCAAACATAATTACATACGTTGGACCCAAAAAAAAGTCAAAAAGCTATAGGCAATAAATACGAAATATTTACAAGTCATATTTTACTAATTTATTGTATGATTATATTTAAAAATAATTTTATTTTATACCACTACATGCCATGAAACAATGAGATTTTAAAGATTTGTCGAGACAATTGTCATACATATTTATACAAAGCATATTTAAAAAAAAACTATACATTCATTACATATAAAAAAAAATAATTTAAAATACAACATTTAAAGATTTCTTACTATCTCATACATTTATTGTATAAGAATTAATTATCATCATGTTGTAATGCATCTCAAATAACTTTAGGCAAATGTTTGAGCAAAAAAACCAACTATACCATTGACGCAATCTCAACTTCAAAGTAATGCCATACAAGATTCATACAACAATATAAATTTCAGACATATTTTTAATTCGCACGTAAAACAACCAATTCATATACACAATACAAAATTGAAAATGATTTCAATACAAAGAAGAATTAATAAATGCATTTAAAATCAATGAATTATTAATATAAAAAAAATGGGAATTTAAATGAAAGAAATTTAAATATTTTTTCTAGAATACCTCCCTTAAAGTCCTATACTAAACATTTTATAATTCATTCATATGTTATATGCTTATAATATATTTGTACAAAGATAATATACAAATGGAATGTATCATGGACTTTTATATACCAATTTTTGGGTACATATTTGATCACATATCTTAAATACAGTATTTATAATAATATCAGTACTCTCTTATATAATTATGGCTTATGTTTTTATAATTTTAGCTTATATTAAAAACAAGATTCTACTCTTAAATAAACCAATTCGTTATAAACACAATACTGCTAATTATATGTGAGCAATTTTTTTTCTTTCACAGATAATATTGATGCACAGATTACATTTTTATTCAGATACATAATATAAAAAATTTAATAAACTTTTTTCAATGTTTGTATTTCATAAAATATATAAAATGATACCAGACATGAATGCTTTATAGTGTTAATAAATAATTTATATTATTTACAATATTTCTTTAAACATGAAATTTTTAATTCCTTTAATATATGAAATAAACATTGATTCAAAAATAAATATGGGATAATAAAAACTATACAAGCCTTGTACAATCTCATTTGTTTTTCAGCAAACATTTTATTATTATATTTATTATACATATATAAATAAAAAAAATATATATCATACTGGACAAAGCTGTATATGATAGGACAGACAATAAATATACATTTTTTTTAATAAAAAATCTAACTAATGACTGTGATAAAAAAAAAAACATGAATCTTAATAAAAATATACGGAAAATTAATTTTAAATAACATCATTATATGTTAAATCATATTATTTATAATTCACATTTAAATTATTACACTGAGTTTATACATTCAAGAAAAGAATAACATTTTAAAGAAATATCAGAAAAAAAAAACACTTTAATGTATGGCGGGTATAAGTCAAGGTTCATAATAACAAGGCTCAAAAGGACTCGTATCCAGAGCCCTAAAAACATTTACAAAAAAAAAAGTTCATAATAACAGCTGAAAGATATAAATAAATTATATATTGTAATTAAAAAAGCTAATAGAATACGTTTGACCATTTAGGACGTTTTCATATAGAATTAAAAATTAAGAACTAGTCATAATAAGATTACTATCAGGCGTATTGGAAATACTGAATGGGTTACTTGTATAAAGTTGGCACTTCCAAAAAAAATTTTATATTAATTTATTGATTTAATTTTTAAATAGTCCTAAATGGATATACATAGATTAACACTTAAAGCAGATATATATATTTCACACAGAGTATATTAGTATTTGTACTTACTATAATTTATTGTATTACTTGTAGCAGAGCTGCCAAATAATTTCAAGAGATTCGGTTATAAGCGTTTTGAATATATTACACGTATATATTTCTGACAAAAAAAAAAAAAACATAGTATAATGCTTTTGTTACAGACTAAGTTTGTAAATAAAATCCACACGGACGACAGCTGCTATATAATTTATAATATATTTATATTCAACAAGCCATAACTTAATAATTTTTTTAACATCACACAATAAAATTTTAGTAATAAACAACAAAACATCCGCAACTATTGGCTAAACTTTTTCACAACCTGCGCTCAAATCACTATAATTTTGATTCCTTTGGCTCTGATAGATATGGCAAAATTACATAAAATAAGTTTTCAATGAAGCGAGTTTCGTTAGTAACGAGAAGATAACGTTTAACTCGATTACATATATTTCACTATTATACACATACAACACCCTAAAGAGTTTCACACTAATTTTATTGTTGCGCGTGTATTTAACGGCTATTTTCAATAACATACCTACGTTAAAATATCAACCAATAAAAACGTTCACAGGTTTAAAAGAAACACAAACGGAATTGTGTTTAATAACGAATCTGTGACGTCACAAAAAAATATCGATTTATTAAATTTAATATAGATGTATATTTAGTACTATATAGTGATCAATAAGACAAAATATAATCTGCTTAACATCTTATACCTCCTACCTTCACCTATCCACACCGACTTAAACATTATGCGACACTTCATTGAGTAACCTACTTCACCTACGACTTAACAAAATATTATACCAAGTTAATGTCAATAGAAATGCATTACTCTCTATATATTTTTATATATAAAAATGTTTTGGAATGTTCGATGCAGTCGGTTGTAAATGATATAATGAGCTACAATACGTTTTGAAGCACGACCTTCATGAGCAAGTCTTGAGCAGTGTAATAGATTGTATTCTATCGATATTTTTATTTAATGATTTCAATTTTTTTTGATGCAAACCAATACTGCCTTCGCCTCCGCCGCTGGTTTCCGCTTCATATTCTAGATTACAGCCTGGAAGTGATATTTATAATGACTCAGTGATGCGAACTTCAACGGTTCTAGTTTAGATTTGAAGACATGCAAGTTGTTATTTGATCATAAGGGTGTTTCTTATGAATGTTATTTTAATAATACTTAGGTTAATCTCTGAATATAATATATGAAGTTTACGCATATTGAATCGATTATTCTAGGACGAAGTAATTTATATTACGTTATTATGTGCTCTAATGTGAGTCGCTTCAAATATAGTACTATAGTACGATTTACCCATGAATATATTGATCGTTTAGAACTTGTAGTATCTTCACATTAATCACTACGGCTGTTAAGTGAGCGGTCGCCTCGTCCGTGGTCTTGCTGCCGGGCCGCGTGACACCAACACCAACGCTGAACCCAAAGCCATACGGACCGGAGCGCGGGAACCACCGGGGAGTCTGGACGAGGAACAAGGACCAAGTTACGTTGGTTATTATTATTTATCAGATATTGTCTTCATAACTATACTGTTACCATATGTACATAGGTACATAGATTTATATGTTCATATACAAAATTCATTACGAAACGTCAAATTTTAAGTCCTCTATCTATAAGGTCATAGAATCTGTACCGATAATAACCAGTGTTCAAGGACTGGTACTAGTCGACTGAATTATATTGCGTTACCTGATAGCAGCTGTATGAGATTCGTAGAAACCTGATAGAACCAATTTTGTTAAAGAATCTTGATTCTCACCAAGTGTTTGCTTGAGGGTATGTCCTTATTGGACCTATATGATACAAATATCCATACGATATCTCTTTATACCTGACTAGTAATGATGTGACAGCAGCTCTTCCGTCAGAGGTCGGCTCTATAGCGACTGGACGCAGTTCCGCTCGTCGCCGCCGACCCCACGCTCCACCCCCCACCACCACACGTACCATGGCGAACGGTCGCTTCGCCATATGCAGCATCTTAACATTAAACTTGCAATTATTACGTATATTCGTTCTTTATTCTTAATAATGTGGTCCTTAGGTAAGCGAAACTGTGAATACTGTTAAGATCCATTATTTGTAATCGAGAATCTAGATAGAGCTATACATTTGGCCATTAATTATAGTACACTAAAAAAATCTCTAAGTGGTTCTTAGTAATTTTTAACGTTTTTGGTATCGTCTGTCGAATTTATATATAACAGAAAAAAATGCTTTGATTAAGGCATAAACAATACAATGTTAAATCCATTCTCTGTTTACCCGTAATATCAATAATTTCGAAGTTTTGGTGTGTATATAACACATAGCAAAAACTACCGATTCGTTACTCATTAAATTTGGCCATTCTTCATATCGTAATTCTCTAAGCGATATTTCTTTGACGGAACTTTCTACTCTATGACCCATGAATCTCGTTAACAAATTTCATAAAACATAATATTAAATGTATATTTTACCTCTACCACATGCCGCCTCCTCGCCCTTCGTACATCTGCAGCTTGTTTGGCTTTCCACGCGACCACGCATGCAGCCAGAAATAGAAAGAAACAAGAGAAGAACACGGAGAAGAACACGAACAAGTCTATATGAAGCTGATCCTGGCGGAAGAAAGTTATACCGAAACTGGCCGAGCCGTCTTCGGTGTGTCTCGCTCTGATGATTATATAGAACTTAGTATGAGTCAGGTCGTGAATGTTCTGAGGCAGAGTCAACACCAGACGATTCCTAAGGTTCTTGACGCGCAGCAGAACGTTACGTTTATCCACCGTGACGTACGTAGCGAGGTCCTTGGCCGTGTAATCAGCTAGGGCGTATTCCGTTTTATCATAGTACCATGTCTTGCCCGGTTTCTCTGGTAAGTGATCATCGAAGGAAGGCACCTTTCTGAACGGATCGTGCTTGTAATATGACGGATCTAATTCGACAGCGTGAGATCCTGTTGACGAATTCACTGATACGACGAATGAGCTGTCGTTGGGACTCATGTAAAGGTCCACGGCCCCCTGAGTGATGTCCACGATGACTCTGATGTCAACGTTCATGTACCTCGGGTTCACAGCCACGAAAACCGTCTGCCCGGGATATAGTGGTCGCGGCTTGATTTTACATTCATCTGGAATAAAATTTCACTTGTTTCATTAACAAAATATGATACAATTGTGTGTTTCAATTAAAACTTCTAAGGCGTGTGCATTTTCAGTTGGTATGTTTAGAAGTTAAAGTTGGTCAACAGCTAACAAGTAAATTCAAGTATAGACAGATATATAACAGCGTGAAAAGTATCAGATACTCAAAAATACATTCTTAATACCTTATTAAAAATCTTTATTTAATTTTTGCTGGTATCTATGTGTTGTATCATAAGCGTACATACAATAGTAAGAGTTTCTTAAATTTTAGTGTATTTTTGTAGAAAATTATTCATAACTTCAACATTTGAATTGCTTCTATCCTAAAGAAGATCTAACTTATATCTACGTGCGACTGAGAGTTATTTTTGTTTTTATAAATATGCCACAGTGTATCAGTTATTACCTGATAGTTATACTGAGATTCTTTCGTGAATTGAAAAATAATGACCCATAACTATTTAAAGCAATTCCTACTAAAACTCACCTATAGACTTCCCATCGAAACACAATTTGTTTTCAATGTTAATGGTCTTATAGCACTGGTGTCCATTTCTAGGGTCCCCCATGTAGAGGTCCCTACACTTGACACACTGATACCTCCAGCACTCCTGCGCTGTGTTCTTGGAGGCCGTCTGACACGACGCATCGCTCTCTGTGTTGTTGCCACAGTTACACTTCTCACCGGTAACCGGATCGCACGTGTCACCGTGGCCGTGACACTCGCAACTGCGGTGTGAAAGCATTATGAGGCAGTTATCTTATATTATAGTGTGATTGATAGTACATGTATGTGGAAACTATTGCCAGGGCAAATAAAATAGATGATAATATAACAAGAATATTTAAAAAAAATTGCTATACAATATATTGAGTATATTCATTCGTTTTCGTGATTCCTTTATATTTAAAATGAATGAAAATGTTTTTACGTTTTAAAACTATACAAAGATATTGTGAATATATATAATTGAACAGTAATACATACGGCCGACATGGGTCACGGAAGTCTTCGGATCCTCTGAAGTATCCTTCGATACATCGCTCACAACGCGCCCCGTCTGTGTTGTTAGCGCACCTCACACATCTTGCTTTGGCGCCGCCCTCGCGATAGTATTCCTCTAAGTCTGCGCTACTTATGTCCCTGATGAGGGCAGCATCGGCTTCGTTCGTACAAACTAAGGTGTGTCCGTGACAGTACACCGAACACGGTATGCACTGACCGTTGTCAGTGGGATCTCCGACGAAGTTAGGCTTACATTTCTCACATTGACTTCCCTAAGAATAACGTAATTAAATAACTTTTTTTTATTTAAAAAATAATAACTTGATTCGTGACATTATAGTACTCAGATGGATCATGCAAACAAATAAAATCGATAATTTAATAAAAGTATAACTTACCATAGTGTTGTTATGGCACTCGGTACAAACGTCAAGCTTGTCGGGTCCCTCACAATGCGAGTGTCCATTACACTGGCACTGTATGGTACAGTTGGCACCCACATAGCCAAAGTCACATCTACACTTGTCCGGCTGCACACACACTCCACGCACACATCCCTGTTGACACACTGGTGCACACACACCACCAACCCGTTTGTGACCGACACCACACTTGCACTCGTAGCCCTCCGGCAAATCGCTGCAGACCTGTACGAACGGTTACAATCTAGTAAATAAAACGTATTGTAATCTGGATAAAATTTCTAATTAACATAGTACGTAAAAAATCTTAGAAATCCCTAAAAATCCTTTAAAAAGTGATAAATTCATATTTTTGATAACATTTAAGTAGAAAATTACAAGATTAAATATAGAATAAACAAAAGCTATTATTTGACTTACTTCAGATTCAGCTTTACATTGATGGTGATTATTTTCACATTCGTTTTCTGGCGGACAGCGCGTGTAATGCCATGAGAAGGTATCATTGGTGCCATTGTTCTGATGGAGGTTGGAGTACACGGCGGCGCAGGTGGTGCGCGTCGAGTAATCCAATGGCGAATCGATGGAACCTTCGGCGCAGACTCCTTCACCGTTCGCACCTTCGAGGGCACACCAGCCGCAGTGTGAATGATGTAGACATTCCGTACACTGCTCGAATGTGCCGCAAGGGGCGGGACATTTATTTTTATCAGCTTTCGTTAAGACCAATCCGCAAACACCGCCCGCGCAATATAGAGGCTGGTATGCGGGAGATATGCATGTACTGAGATAGCTCGCCCAATGACATTCAGAAAACCCTCCCTCGGCTCCGTCAGAACTCAGACAAGACTGGCAATCGTCATGTAGGTGACAGCGACTAGGACACTCTTCTTTTGTAACACCAAAGTATGAATGTCCCGGTTTAAATGAAAATATCCTCAAGGAGATTAGATTCACTTCGTCTATTGTGGCGCAGGTCCAATTATATAGTTCGGCTGGATCATTTGTTACCGTTGATATTTGTGCTGAGAAACAAATGAAAAACTATAGCGAATTACTTAACTTATTCAATAAAAAACTTTAAGTATATGTCATTAAATAGTCATAACTTGCTTCCTTGCGTAACTTATTTATTGCGTTGCGTATAAATAAAAATTGTCATTATTTATACAAATATTAAAATAAAATTAAATTAATTTATATATAAACTGGAGCTATCCAATCAACAAAAACATTAATATTAAATTGATGTACTGAATCAACTTAATATGTCCTATTCTCTGGTTAAAATAGAAAAGTTGTGTAGCATTTTGAATTGGTACATACCTCCTCTATTTTCAACTCTTGTCCAATAGCATTGATTGGACACGCATTTATCACAGTCCGGGGCCACACAGCGCAGTTCTGGACACTGAGCCGAGTCACTGATATATGTTGTTCCAGCGTTACATTTGATACTGGTGCACGACTCATCGGTAGGAACACATTCACCTAACAATCAGAAACATTTTAAACTGAATTTATGTTCTTTTTTTAGTATTTATACTTATAGTATATTAATTGATATCTCCGCAGACTAATTATTCCCAAGTTTGAATGAAAATTACCATGCATCTAAACATGGAAATGCTTCAATAGCAAAAATGTGCTCTTAGAATTACTACTAGTTTCTTATAATCAGGCTCCAAAGAAACAATTTTTTTGTTTTACAAATTAACGAAAAGCTTTTCTTACCAATGCCAGCAGCGCAACTTTCACACCAACGGCAAGCTGGTTTCTCCTCCGGGTATAATGGCCAAGCCGCTAGACATGACGTACACGATGTGAAGTTCTCACAGGGGCGCCTCGCAACCAGATCAGCGTCACAAGCAGCTCCTGCATTAGTTGAGATCCTATCGCTTCCTTCACAACCAGGTTTGTCAACTGAGTAGCATTTCGTATAATCCCCTGTACTACAAAAACTGCAGCCCATATGGCTTCTGCATTCTATTTTGCTTGAACTCCAGAGTGAGCATAAATCGTCTGGCAGAGTGATTCGAGTAACCTGACAGTTGGCACTGCCCGTCCAGCCACCGACTATATAAATATTCCAGTCGTTTTCAGATTCCATATCAATTGCCATAGCATGGGCTATTGTTCTTGGTGGCGGATGATCTAACACGCTAGCGCCTGGAAAGGTTTAGTTATTAATATAACATTTTTATTTATCAAGAAATTAAACACGACATAAAATGATACCTTTCGATAATTTAACCCACTGGTTACAGCTATAGACGTAGGCTAAAAGTGAATTGGATCTCTTATCGGGAACAGTTCGACCTCCAAATACTATCATGTAATCATTTGTCGTTACAGCTGAATGTAAAAATGTAGCACGTGGTAAATTATCATGCATGTTATTGAGAGTTGGGAACACGGGCAGTTCGCTCCAAGTTTTAGTTGGGTAGTGAAAGGAGAACAGTTTGTTCGATATTATAGTACCATTGTAAATATATAATATGCCTCCGAAAATGTACAAACTTTGAGAAGGTGCATGATACACCGTGCTGTGACCAATAAGTCCTACGGGCATCGAGCCACCGCAAGTCAATTTAACCCATTTGTCATGATCTAAATCAAACTCCCACAAATCCGTCATGAAGCCGTCCTTTAACGAGAAACCCCCTATAAGGACGAGACTCTCGTAGTCTTGATATTTTTGTAAAGTCAATGTGTGTCCCGCAAGAGGAGGAGGATGGTCATCTTTACTCTTGATTTGACTCCATCTCTGTTCTTTTAAGCTAAATTGCCAAAAATCACTTAATGTCTTATTTTGGCCACTTTTATCTTGCAAACTTAATCCTCCATAAATATAAATATTTTGCTTTGAATGATAAATTTCAGCTGCATGGAAATACCTTCCTTCAGGCATCTTAGGATCGGGAGTAGCGTCAACCGTTACTTGCATCCAAGTATTGTTTTTAGTGTCATAAAATCTAATATCATTTAAAGGTCCATGAGAAAGTGAATAACCTCCAAACATCCATAACCCTCGTCTATCTGCTACCAAACTATGGCCAAACCTTGGTAACGTTTTTCTTAAATGATCCAAACCATCGGAAAGAAAATCGGAATTAAATAGTTCTGTAAACACGAGTTGGCTTTTGTCCAATTTTAAAGAGCAGTCGTCGCCACCGAAACCTTCATTGCATAAGCATCTTCCGTAGCTGGTGTCACAGACACCACCTTTAAGGTGCATACTACAGTTATTACGACAAATTTCTACGTCACATTCGAAACCTCCAAAACCATCTCTGCATACACAACGTCTATTTTTACATACTTTAGGCCAGGAACAGTGTCCATCACAAGCTAAAATTTCGTACACTCCTTCAAAACCTTGATCGGGCTGGTTCTGTTTATAATGAACTGTTAAATTTCCACTTCGCGCTTCCACTACACCCGAGGACGCGCCATTACAGAACACGCCTAAAAGTTGACTTTGAGGATTGTTGGTCAAATCAGTTACTCCGCCCAATCCATCGTATACATATACGGCATTTTGATCACAGGGCACATTAAAAGTAGATGAATTAACAGTGAATTGTATAACAGCATCTTTAATATCTTCAGCCGTTATAATCCACAGGCACTCTTTAGAAGGTCCTATGCTGTTTATATGTGGATCAATTTTAAAAGAGCCGATGCCCTCTGTTTCTGAGGCATTCAGCATTCCTCTTGGCTCACATTGATAATAGCACCTGCCACCGTGTCGCGGATCTCCATAAAATTTTGGTTTACAGTGTTCACAATTTTGTCCTTCTGTGTTATCTTTACAAATACATTCACCAGTACCCACATCACAAACACCCCGACTTTCATCTCCATGTCCATTACAGTCACATCGGCGACACCCTTGACCGGTGGTTGCGTTGCCATGACTACCTGGTTTACAGGATTCGCAAAATTCACCCTCGGTCCAATCCTGGCATTCGTCACACCTGCCAACTCCCGTTTTACAAGTTGAGTGATTATGGCAACCGCAATTAATAGAACAGTCAGCACCTGTCCAACCCAAATCACATCTACACATATATTGAGGGGCGCCCAAGCAATACCCGTGTATACAAGTGTTGTAACAAGTCCGTATGCAACTTTTCTTGCCGTCACCTATGTATCCTTGCTTGCATTTGCAAGTGTACGAACCATGCGTGTTATTGCACACAGCATGCTCATGACAATCGTGAAGTCCAAGCCCACATTCGTCAACATCCGGACATTGAGCGTAAGCCCAACCGGCGTCATTTGATGTTACATTTAACAGTGAGGCGCAATCTACATGCGACCGGGTGAAATCACCTTCCGTACACATTCCATTTATCGGATTTTCGTGAGAATGGCACCAACCACACCCCATGCTCCGTAAGCACGTCGAACACTGCGTGTTAGCCTGACACGACTTACACTGGCTGGACTTTTTGGTGGCTTCGTCCGCCGTCGTCGACGCGCGATCAAGCCATTCCCGACACAATCCAAACTGATACTCGCTTGTATAGACACTGAAGCTGAAGCACTGGCGCGTGGCTTCGCACCAAACACAACGGCCACGTTCGTCGAGACAGTGCTCGCAGTCAAGGCGCATACGACACGGTGCGGGACATTCACTAGCATCTACCACCGCCCCACTAGCACGACCTCGGCGTGCACACCTTGCCTCGTCCGCCCACCACTCACAGTAGTTTCCGGACACGCACCGCTCACAACTGATGTAGTTCGAACAATTGGGACACGCAGCCGGTTGTAAGGTGAGATACCTCCATTCTCCTTCGGCCGCACACGTCGACTTTTCGTCTATATCTCGTTCCTCACAACGGTTTGTTATCTCGCACCAACCACACGCCGCATCCGACAGGCACAGTAGACAATTGTCGTAGTTCGAACACTGACCGTTCGAGTAGGGCTCTAGGAATTCAAATGTGAACACCTAAATAGAAAGAGATATTGAAATTTAATGATTTAAAATATTAAATGGCAGCTAGTAATATAAATTATATACCTTAGCAGTCTCCTGTGACTTATTGTGCAACAGTTCCATCTTGGCATGATGATGTGAAGGGTAAAGTCCGGTGTGTAATGAGTCGTTAGCGTGCATGTGAACGGCGAGGCGGCCAGGCTGTAACGAAGGCCACGATACGCCGGCACAGGCTGACGGCGCAGCTGAAAGATTAGCCACTGCTTCGCCGTCAGCAAGACTGAGTGAAAGATTTGAATAGCCAGCACAAATGTTCAGCGTCTCGCCAGTCCCGTTCCAGTACTGGGGAATATGAAGCCAGCCTCTAAGTATCGCCTCGCTGGGACCGCTGAAGATGTGATTGCTGCCCCCACCGGTACCCCAGTCAACGGTGGTTGCATTCACAACGGAGACACCGTCTGGATGGTTGAGATCAGCCGGTTGTTGGTACCTTAGAAAAGTAAGACCGGGGCGTTTGTCCAATATTTTACATTCCTCTGGTGATACCACCTCAGTTCCAACGGTGCCCCACCAACCTGGGTTCTCAGAGGGAGTGTCTTCACCACATACACCGTAACTATCTGTAATAAAAAAATCAATACACATAATATAATAGACGAATCCATTATTATTGTTGTTTAATGATAATATTTGGTATACAAACCATCCTTGTGTTGACATCTTGCATTTTGAACGCACCAACTACACTGATATAGGCCAAGTTGCATGCTCACAGACGTCAGTGGAGTTCTAGAGCTGTTCTTTCCCAGGGGCGGTCCGTGTATAAGACAAGAGTGACAGTCGCCGAGAGCCGGGCAGATTCCCAAACATCTTATGGATTGCAAATTCGTTGTACAGTTCGATCCTATAGTTCTTCCATAACAAATCTGTTTGATAAAAAATGTTTCTAAGCATGTAGCAATGAAGAACTAACGTCAAAATAATTTTAAAACTTAACAAAAACCACTTCTACAGCCATTTTCTTTATTTGTTAATCTGTTCACCTTATGTATCGGGAATATTATATAAATGAATAATAACAAACAACAAACATTTTGACAAAAGTCCTAGATACTAGTAAGGGAACATTTGCATACCAATAGCAAATATTCTTTTAGAGGAGGTACTTATTACCGGCATACCTCGTCAGCGGAGCACCAGCCACACTCTGGATCAGCGAGACACTCGGGCTGTGTGCGATGTCTGGGACAGGCTGTTTCGGGATCCTTGCCGCTTATACCGGCATGCCAACTCGGCACCACGTACGCTAACAAATCGCCTAAACAACGACCATATGTTATTTAATTTAGCCTTGAGAAAGACAAACGAGATGACAGTAGGTACATTTGACGGTTTGTATGAAGATGCTTGCAAGTTAGCAGTATTTTGTGTCTTTGGTGAGGTGATACCACAGTTAAAGGCATTTGTTATACTTATTCAGTATACCAAAATAGTAAAGATTTACGGCATAAAGTAAAAAAGTAGCATACAATCAATACGTCTAAAATTTGCACTCGTAACTACTTTATGAGGTCCTTAAACCGAACCTCTGTGAGAGTGATTTAGTCATTCCAATTCCAATTTCTAGTAAAAATATATATTTTTTTAATTTATGTAATAAAATGATGAACGTAGGTATGCTAAATGCAGTGTAATGCTAAATGTTTAAAGGTAAAAACAAAAAAAAAACGATTAAAATTTTACAAACTTAACACAGAATATATCATATATTCTTTTCCACCCTTTTATAAAAGTATCTGAGTATGTATTAAATATTAATAAATTAATATATTTGACAAATCAATGTCTTCTGTGTAGATTCATAATTACATTATCATCATTTCAAAATTCCATCCATTATACGAGCAATGTTTTATATAAAAAAATTGCTACACCTGTGATTTTATTTAAACAAGCACTTAGCGCTTTTGCAACATCCAAGTCTGTGTGGAACAACCTTGAAGTACTGTTGTGTTTTTTAATTATATATTTTTTTTCTTTTCCTCTTTCCGTGTTCTAGACTATACATTGAAACAATACTTAACCTTATATTTTTTTATTTAAGGTTAAATTCTAATTGATATTTCAATATGAATATATTAAAATTTTGAATCTAATTGTAAGTACAGTTAATCTTCCATGCTTGTGTTGTTATCTTTATTCCTTGGTTAGGTTATGAGTTATTAGGAGTTTTGGGTAAAATATTATTTGCTAAATTATTTAACGAAAGCAGTTATGGGTTTATGTACAGTATAAAGAAGAATAACAGATGAATGTATTATATTTCTCTAGATTAAAACGCAAAATGTATGTATACGTGTTTGAGAATAATTATTAAGTATTTACATAGTTGTTTAGCATAAACTTAACTAAGCCTTGTTGTAAGAAACTTGACAATGAAATAATACTGGTTAGTCATTGTTAGTGTTTGATATATATACATACACACACACATATATATATATACGTTTAAAATTTAAAAATAGAATAGCAATCTTAGTAGAGACGTATTGAGTAACTTTCATAATGTTTATATTCATAAATTATTCTTAATACTGTTTTCCTACTAAAAATCTAATAAGCATAAAAAAAAATCAAACTGCTAACGAAATTAAATAAAATAAGAACGCTCATATAGCAGGACTAGCTATGACCTTGACCGCATCGTTACCGGTCTAATAATGTAGTCTGGCGTCGTAGAGAACACATTAATATACAATACTAACCATTGACATTGCCATGATATCCGCCGGCTATGAGTAATGTCGATGGTGGCTTCAAAGCTGCGGCATGAGCGAAAACACCCTGTTTCTTTGGATAAAACTTTCGATTTTTCCCCAAAACGTCCAACGGTATCCAGGAGTGGCAACCCAGGTGATATAAATACATTTGACCATCGTAGCAGATTTCCTCCCTATTATGGCGATGGGAATAACCGCCGAAAATCACCAAATAGTTACCTGGGAGGGAATGTGATTGAAAAATTCAATACTTATCATTGTCTTCAAAAATCTTGGTAGAAACATACTTGTAAAATAACATTTTAATACAACGGAATCCCAACCAAGCCGAATTAGCAGTTATTGACAAAATCAAAGACATTCAAATAAATTAATAAAAATAATAAAACAGAACTTCCTCTTTTCAAATCGGATAAAAGATAATAATTATTTTTATCGAAACTATTTCTAGAATTTTAATTTCTAAATTTATGTCATGGTAAATTGTCTACAGTTGTTTCCATGACACGGCAACATATTTATTGTTTGACGTTATAAACATAAACTTATTCACCGATAATGGTTGCGGTGTGAAATGCTCTCTCACGTGGAACGTAGGTGTCACGTAAATGAGCCCGGGGGTAGTGGATCTCGCTCCAGTGTCTGTAGTCCAAATCGAATGCAAACATACGATCTGACAGTTTAGAAAACCTAAAAATTCAAAATTATAAATAGGATAGATACAATGCTAATTATTCAGGTTTAATTATAATATTTTATTTATTATTAACCTGGCAACACTCGCAACGACCCCTCCATAAACTAAAATTGAATTCGACTGTTTATGGTACACCGATGTATGGGCGACAACTCGTACATCTAATTCCTTGCCGCCTCTAACTTGAACCTTTTCCCATGTCTCACTTGTTACTTCGCCTAATTTAATCTTATAAAAGCTAAAAAAATACAAGTATAATCTATGACTTAGCACGTTATAATTGCTTTTTAATGATAACAAAAAAATATATATACTTAAAAGAATCTATGACTCAAGATGTTAATATCTATTTATTAATAAAAAAAATTATACCTAGAAGAAAATTCTCCATCAACGTGCTTCCACCAAATAAATACAATTCATCCTTAACAGCAGTCAATGTATGCCGAGTCAATCCTGGTGGAGTGAATGTAGCATTAGCAGCTCGTAGGGTCCAAATATTTCTTGTTGCATCATAATACCACAACTCAGAGGATAGACTACCATCAGATAGCTTCCCACCATATAATATAAAGCCATTGTTAAAAGCACACGCTGAATGACCATATCTCGGCTCGGGCTTCGTATTGTTAGTTTTAGAATTGGCACTCAAAAATTCAGGTCGATCGGTAAATTGTAGATAACTCTCAGAATATGGTGTAGATGGGTGGGAATACATAAGAGGTAGTGTCGTCTTATCCTGGTTTGTGAATGATGTTAGAAGCAAATTAAATAATGAACTCCGATTCCCTATCTGCCAGCTACCATCGATATTTCCCTGTAATTACAAACAATGTACAATACTCTTTATTCAAATTCACTATCAGATTGAATGAATGTAAAATCTAGTTACATCCGCAGATCGCGTTACATTATGGGTTGATAGATTACAAAATCTTTTATTTAAATTGCTATAATAGTATAGCACTCACCTTGGTGAACAAAGTCAGTAATGATTTATCAATTTCTTCATTGGTGGGATAACGACGTAGGATTTTACCATTTTCATCATACCATTGACTAGTAGAAAATCTTAAGAAAACAATTGCATTATTAATTTTCTATATAACCAAGATTAGCTTATATTATGATTGAATGCTAATTCTTAATGACATACTATGTGAGATAACACCGACATTGTAAACAAAAACACTTAAAACAATCATAATCACCGTGAAACATTAAAAAATATTTATGGCTTTCTTGAATGTAAAACGCTATTTAAATTTTCTGTCACAATATTTATTTGATTGATGTACCCATTCAAGGTCACAGACTAAAAAACCCTATAACTGATTATTGATAGAGTAACACAATAAACATTATAATTATGAAAGAATTGATCTGTTCTTTATACAATTTATACATATAATCTATTGAGTCAAAGAAAACAAATAGATGTTCAATGAATTGTCATTTTTTATATACATAAATTAAGTATTATATTAGTCAAGGAAAACAAACTAATGATAAAATAACTTAATACACATATACTTACTTGTAAACCTCCAACATTCCCAGTACTCTATTCAGATCATATCCTCCGAAGACATATAAAGCATCCATCTGATCAACATATACTGCTGAGTGAGCTGCTCGTTTTGTCATACCGCTTTCAGTGTGGGAAAGCCAATGCCAGCTATTGCCCTCTTTATCATTACTTTTAAGTGAACAAGACTCCCCAGAAAACCTGCAAAATAATTCTTCTAAAGGACCAGCAAATGCATAGATGTAATTAAGATTATATTTTTATAAGTATAAACTTTGAAACGACAAAACGTAAATTGAGGTTAACAATATTTTATGTATTTCCGCAAGGTTAATGTAATAGAATTGGATGCTTTGCCACATAATAGACAATTGTATTACAGTATAATTGATGTCTTCAAACAATATGTTCATGGTTCATTAAATTTTTAAAACATAAATACACTTTGTTATATCCAAAAAAGAATGTAGGTGAATGAGCAAGAATTCTAGGTTGTTAGAGGTCTGAAGCAATAAATATTTATAATAAATAATAAAAAATATTATCTTACCCTTTCTTGCATATACATTTGTCTCCTTTGCATTGTCCATTTCCTGAACAGCTATTAGGGCAGAGTTCGACACTGCAGTCGGGTCCACCCCATGTACCAACACAGAAACACTTATTTGTCACACATAATCCCCGACCCGTGCAATTATTAGGACAGTTATGTATGGCATATGTTGCTCTAAATCCATCCAATACATAATTAGTATCACTATATAAAAGTATTAACATCTGGAATTAAAATTAGTTATATGTTAACTAATTCGCTAGAAAGTCATGGAAGTGAATCTTGCGACTTACGAATCCACTTGAGGCAGTAACATTTTGAGGCTCTGTCTTCCCACTGAAGCTACCCAATAATGGGGCATCAAATGAATCTCCGTCATAAACAAATACATAATCATATGAACATTCTGTGCCCATCCGAATAAAACTTAGTGTGATGTATTGTGTCTTATTAGATGCCTTAATGAGCCACTCACAGTGTGAATCCTATAACAAGGCTATTATGTAGTTTGCAAGTATTGAGTTTTGATAACATTATAAATTTTGTATAACCAACTTGTGTATAATTAGAGTTGCTGGGTCCATCGGTAATAATTCCACTCGGCTCGGTGAACACTCTACGAGTTTTGTCGCAAGGCGCGGTGGTAGCAGCGCACAGCACCGCCAGGCAAGTCCATCCGAGTATAACTAAACTTGCACCTTTCTCCCGAATGCGTGGATAAAACATGCCTCTTCCAATTTGTCGCAAAACATAAGTCGAACATCAGAGCCATATAATCATGAAATTACGACTAATACCACTAAAATGTTAAATAAACAAGACTCATTTAAATGACATTTACTTCAAGGCTAACCAGTATTAAAAATGGATATTGGCACGGTGAATTAGAAAACTTATAATTTAATGAGAAAAATATTGCTTTTGATTAAAAAATATTTATTACTTTATATTAAATGACATATTAACACTTTCTAACGAGTTTTCCACAAACAAACAATCAAATCCATCACAGTATTTTGACATTTTGAAGACTGTCAACTTTTTTATTTTTTATCTGTGTAGTGCGGCAAAGATTTAGTTATATAATGCCGTATACATCAAACATAATAAGTAATTAAATGAATTGATGGGTAAATTAAATACAATTCAATATATGTACCTATCTCAAGGTTATAAAACAATTGTATCAATATAAATTTATACCTTATGTATATTTATTAATTCGCTTCATGTTAGAGCGACTAATTATACATTTATATTCTTTTTTCTTTTCATCTGGAAAACATTATTCAGTACTTAATACACACGTAACCTTATGATCAAGTACTAAACGTTTTTTAATATTTAATATTGCGATTTATATTTGTTATTACTAAATGTGTCAAGACAGTTGACAAGCAAAAAAATCCGTTTAAAAATATTTTTACTTGTAGGCTTGTAGGATTATCGAAACAATAACCGACTAGATGGATTCTCTTAATGAAGTTAAAAGAAATTGACATAAAGCAAAAGTAGAGACCTTGTCTATTTTGAAAGTACATACGAGTCCGTTTGTATCTTCAAATTAAATGGTGGAAAATAAATTCAAAAGTCTAAATTATTACAATTGCTATGGTCATTAATTTACTTGTAAATTAAAAACTTAGTTTCTGCTTCTCTGAATGTAATATTTCCTTTTTTCAAAAATAAAACTGAACTAAATTTTAATATTAAAGCAATATTTTAAAATAAGGTAGTTTTTTGGAAATTTGTGATTATATTACTGAATATTAAGAGTATATCACTTTTCAATATGAGATTATAAGATTACTTTGTAATTAAAGAATTCATATCCTGTTTCAACATTCGGTGTATGCAGTATGGCATGTAGATAGATTTCACCACAGAGTAAAGTGGGAAGATATGCTGATAATATTTATATTTTATAATTTACATTGTTATACCAGTTAGCTTTTCATGTCAATTACCTACTTCTTTTTTATTTGAATCAAACCTGTTATACCCTTTAAATTCTAAAATAATTGTTTAATCCCGAATTCGTATTGTATACATATTTATATAATAAATTAATCTTTGTATAATTACAATAATAAGATATATGAGCGAAGTTTCTGGAACTCCACAAAATGTGTGAACGCATAATTCTTAATTCCTATATCAAAGTTTTATTTTTTATATATGGTAAAATGTTTTAATATTGCGACAACGATTTTCTATTTATAATAGATTAATAGATGTGTTATCTTTAAAACTACCAATTACGCTAATATCTTTAAACAAATATAGTCTGTGAATAAATTCATCATTATATCTAACATTATGGTGGATGGCAAAATTAAAAAAAATATGATGTCTCCTAAAAGCTTATAATTTGCCAGAACAAAAAGCCGTAGTACAGAGATGAGTATCGATCGCGTTAGTTGCTGACTCGGCAGTCGCCTCGCACTCCAGTCAGGGAGTACGCACAGTGGGATAAAACTGAGAGTTGAATTAATTAATAATCCATGGTTAAAGCATAGCCCGTATAAATTATGTATAAATAAACAATAAAACATACACACAAGTAGTTTCCTAACATATGTAATCTAAAGCTTTGTTTAACTTCATTCCAATAAACTTTTTCAATTCATTTCAAGTTACAAGCATATGTTACAGACGGATCAACAACAGTTTTTTTTGCTTCATTTAATTATAGTTTAAAGATGTAGACATAAAAACTATGCTCGTCCATTATTGCTTAATAGATTTGGGGGGAAAAATTCAGCTTTTACAAGAAAAATTAGAAGTGAATCTTAGGGAAATTAATTAAATTTAATTAATATCTTTTCATGGAAACCAGTTAGTAAAGCCTTAACAAATAGGTAATATTTAGGGAATTGAGGTAGAACATTAAACATAATATAACGATATTTTGGGAGATGAAAATTAATAAATCATTGAAACGCACGTAAGTACTGGGGCTGTTGAAGATTTTTCACGCGGAATGAAGTGATAACCGCTAATGACATGCCCTAACAGCAACTCATGCAACTACACATTAATTTAGTCTATAATTTGAAAGTGTAAAACGTAATAATATATCCATAAACATTTACATACCTACCTATTGATTCATAATAATTTCTTGTAAATTTAGTTATTTTCTATAATTTAATATTAAATCTGTAACATTTATTGAATATTTAATCTTAAGTACATTAACTTCAGCTGTCCCTACTGTGAAACATAAATTGCCGAAATTCGCAATTGTGCTAAGTTATTTCAATTTACCCAAATTTCTTATAATTTTTAATAAAACACAATAAATTTTTGATATACCATAAATATTTAAAACAGACGCCTCGATTTCTCAAAACCTTTCCACAAAACCATTCCACACCTAAATTAGCCTTAACTCTTTATTATGACTAAATAATATAACCCATAAAAATTAATAATTTGGTTTGAATTAAACATATTTAAAAATAAATGTCTACAGCAGGTTCATAACAAGGTTGAATCTTACAGGCGCGCGTGACGATCCATTCTAAACACCGTTTAACATATAAATGAACTGACCGTCACATTTCATATTTTTTTTTGTTCGTATACACGGCAAACATTACATTTAATGTTTACACCTTCATGGGCTTCATGTGAGATGGCTCAAAAATACATATAAATTTTTTCTTTTTTAAATTCTGACGTTTATTAAATGGGAATCAACATAAAACTTTTGCTTTATTGAAATTGCCTAGACATTTATTTAATACCAAGATTATGATGTTGACTTTCGATTGTTTGACAAATAACATTTTGTTTATTGTTAAAAAGTTTTGAGGTTGATGTAATCTGTCACTGGTAATCTCGTAGATAATTAACCAAACTGACAATGTTTTTATTAGAACTTTATAGATTTAAAATCCAAAATAGTGCTATCACAACTTATAAGGCTCTTTGGGAATAGTAATCGGATTATTCTTTTATTTTTATATTGAAATATCGAACGGCTAACCAAAACTTTAAATTTAGGTAATAGAATTATAGTATACAGCTTTCAAATCCTAGCAGTTTGCAATACATATAAAGTTGACCAACAATTTAACGCTTAATAAATACGAGAAAATTATTAAATATTTGTGACTACAAAATTTTATTTCAATATTAAAAATACATTTTCCTTGTGAAAGAAATCTCACAATTTTCTAAACAATTTTTTTATTTATACTTTGGTACTCTAAATTTATACCAGGACTGCATTTAATGTAAGGAGATGTTTAAAAGGCATTTAGCTGCACGGAGTATGGACGTGAAGTGACCCGAGGGACCGGCCATTCTCTACATCATCATACAAATGGCACATTAGCTCCGTAGCCGGACGCACCTTATCTGCCTCTCAACTATATTTGTTCTGCATCGAATTAGCACAGATTTAGAGGACCAACGAAACATTAAAAGGCGATTACTTGTCCTGAACAAAGATGAATTAATTTTAATACCGCTATTACCTTTTTAAACGTGCCTTTATTTCCCATTTATTTATAGGTATACGTTGTTCTAACTTTCATTATCTTTTGTGATGTTTATATTGTAGGAATATGAAAACTAATGACCAATCTCAAATAATGCCTTGAATCTTAAGATAATAAACACATATTATGTCATTACTATTTTTTAAAGAAAAATATTTTTGTGCGGCCTGAAAGTGATCTAATAAATAGTACTGAATAAATGTCCACGTATTTGATAACGCAGCTCCGCTATAAATCAGTGGTCCGTCGATCTAGGGCCGCCCCATTGCAGCTCGCGGCCTGATTTGTCGCGTCCACATTATGCCATTGTATAAACTACTAGTGAGGACCTTATAGTTGTATAGTTATACTGAGAAAATTAAAAAAAATGCTTAATAGGTAATTAATTAACTAAAAACTTACCTAATCTATAAAAAAGTATTCTCAAAGAATATACTAAAATTTTATACTAGGGAACTGTCAAAACTTAAATTATTTATTATGGAATGTTTACCTACATTAGACATAAATTA
Source organism: Danaus plexippus (assembly GCF_018135715.1). Lineage (NCBI taxonomy): Eukaryota > Metazoa > Arthropoda > Insecta > Lepidoptera > Nymphalidae > Danaus > Danaus plexippus. Next base: position 4,758,704 of record NC_083537.1, on the reverse strand, counting down.
ATAAAATAAATAAATTTTAACATTGGCATAGAATTTTATGGCAATTTCTAACAGTGTAAGGTATAATTTTGATAAATGTGAAAGAACTTAAACAATCTAAAATAAATTATCGATTATCGATATTTAATTTTTGCCAACTCTATGCATTTATAGCCAAGCAATAAAGCGTCGCTCAGTAAAGTTATCCCCACACGGTCAAGAATATCTTTAACTATTATTGAGGTCCACTTGCATAATCACGTCGTTTTGTGACATATAAACATATACTATTATGATTTATTCCATTGGACAAATTTGAGGATACATACATGTACAAATATAGGTATATATTTACTTCAATATCATTGTTATATATACATACATTTCGAATTGATGACAAAAATGTTTTTATGCAATTAAAATCTTTACCTCCTATGAAAAACTCTTCTGGCATTTAAATATCTTCAATTTATCTTGACCATCTAGTCATACACTCATTTGTTCATTTCACTTACGTATATATAATATGTAAATATGTAGTTACAATTTTGTTGAATCATTTTCCTGATTACACCGACATTTCTGAAATATAGAATGATGACTAATAACTAAACTAATAGATAATAATAAAAATCAGAGCAAGACCAAGACTTGAAGTCAAATACTAAAATCAAGGCACTAGAAATACTCTACAATATCAAATTTGACTTCGGACTTATGAATAATTTTTAAATTGTAAGCCAGTGCATAAATTACATATTTTACATTTAAAATTGTTATAATACATTTATTTAAAAAAATCTATGCTTAATAAAAATATTAGAAATCGTTTTCTTAGCGAGGATACACTTTTTATATTTTAAGCTACTACAAAAAATAGTTTTGATCAGTCTTCGTCTTCTGTCTGCTAGCTGTAGGGGAATGAACAAAATTTTCTCTCAATTACAAATTGTTATACTTTTTAACTTATAGGATGCACAAAAGTCTTTTCTTTTCTTTTCTTAGTCTACAAAAACAATTTGCCCTATTCACCAAACAAATTTTACTATGTTCAAAAAATTGCATTTTATTTGAATTCCTTTGATGACACAACATATTACAAACGTTTGTATACCTAATTCGTTCTAAAGTACAAAATTCATTGTTAATTAAAATAATGTAACCTTATTCAATACTAACAAAATTATAAGAAAAACGAGATAAATTAAGAGATAAAATGAGTTCGTGTGATCGTTTTAGATAATGCTCTCCCCAAAATACAATGTTTTTAAAAGAAGTCTTTTGCAAAGACTTTTCTATATACCTCTGACCCTATGCTACATGCTACTGCTATAGATTGATTTAAATTTAAGAGAAAAAAAAATTGTAACTTAAATATCCTATTACTTAATTTACAAGTATCGTATCATATTATACCGTAATAAAAAATATATGTACAAAGCATAAATTAAAAACGAGCCCCGCTCTTGAAAGAAATACAAAACGTCACGGGAGCGTACACTGACCTTTGACGCTAGTGTTAAACTTTGACCTAATTTTAGATTAATACGCTTAAGCTGAAACCTCACTAAGCAGCTTCTAATAGCACGGAAGACCGGCTACGTAATACGGGTGAAAAGTGACTGGAAACGGTCTAATGCTCAACAATAGCTTTACTTTATTTGATTCTTCTTCATTGAATAAGTTTCGCGACTAAGTAAATTTATAGTTTCCTCCCCATTCATTATATATTAGTACGGAGCTTCGCAGGCGGTCGCGTCCAAACGCGTGGCATAAATCTGAATGTAACTAATAAATAGCCTGCCGGGGAAACTTTTCACGACTTCCACAAAACTTTTACAAGTTCACTCTATTGAGTTATGTTTGTTTGAACGTTTTCAGAACGTTAACAATTTGGCTTAAATAAACATTAAAGAAATAATGATCCGAAGTAACAAGCTAGTAATATTTTGTTATATTTATACGTAACAAATCTATTTACCAAGACATTTATAGTACTAAATGTATTGTCCACTGTCGATACCCTTTCGTATAAAAAGAATTATGTATAGCGGAAATCATAACCCATCCCGTCCTCAATTTCCTAATATTGTTTTTTCTCAGTACGCATTTTTGTATTTAGAAAAACAAGGAGGCCATAACTCTTGCCGCTTGATCAGATATAGCTGTAATGGCAATAATGTATCCTGGTCAGCGGCCCGCATGCAAATAAATCTGCGAACCGATGCAATGATGTGTAGAGAATGGGGTCTTATGATATCGCTCTCGCTCCGGCCTCGTCGCCAACCACGCTACTGACCCGCTAGCCGGCTTGTATTGCCACCTGTGTACTACAAAAAAAATTACCGAGTACAAATCTTTCAAAAAAAAATTATTCCGGTATCTCGCCCATCACCTATAGTAAAATACTGGATATAATATAAACTTAACCACTAGCGATTTTAATAAAATTTCCAACCACTATTAGTGTCACCATGAGATTTATTTTCAATAGTAAGGTCATTATAATAGAATTTTGATAGGGTTATTATTTTTATTGCTGTAACAAATGGTAGTATAAATTATATGGTCACTCGTCAGTAGCAGTGTTAGTATTTTGTTATTTGATATAAGAAAAAGTAATTTCGTCGACCATCTTCAGATCCGCTTCTTTACCTGTCCTTGTTTTATCCGGAAAATAGGTAGCGATAAAAGTCAGAGCAAATGGCAGTCAATAAAATAAATAGCAATGGCAGGGTGTTCTGTAAATAAGTCGGTGCGGGGCGCGAGTGCGGGGCGACGATCGCCTTTTTTATTGGCGCCCTGACTGCTCTCGACACTACGAGTGTAAAACGACTGCAGTGCGCTGATGTCGCAGATTATACGCGGAGATTACAAATGAATACCCGCTGTGTCTTATCAACAGTGACGTGCATCTTGAGAGCCGCTGGGAGCTGCTTGTTTATACTTATTTTATAACGGCCTCCTAACGACTCTGTAACTAAGAGTGTAAAAAATTAAATTGTCATTAATCTTGTTACACCAGTTTGCGGACGAAACTTTTTGGTCTCAATATAAATAGTCCTCATGGATATATTAAAATAATAAAACAATTTTTTAACCAAATTTTAAACTTATATATATACTTTATAAGGAAAATTTTCTACTTATATCTGTATTATTGATATTTATTTCAAAATTGTGTATAACGTATAATCCTATACCCTGCAATTATTTGAGACGAAGACCATTTTTATCAATAAATTTTATTATAAACTCAATCTAATAGGAGTCTTATATTAGACATGTAAGTCCTTCAGATAAAACCACTCAATGTCAATGTTTTCTGTATCAGTGAATTGTGTTAAGACAATAATATAGAATTCCGTACGTAACGTTGTGGGTCGCGTGGAGATAGATGTATTAATTTGTAAGAATTTGTCGTCGGACCCTCGCCCTACACTGAACTTGAATTCCAATCACGCACAACAAGTTCCGTAATTGCACCTAATAATTTCTTTAAATAGCAGCAATAGTTGTGGTCACTAAAGACCTAATAAAGCTTTCGATAAACACTGCTAGAATCGATACCTCATAGTTACAAAATCGTTTCTCATTTATTGGACATTTGTATTGGACATGAAGATGAGATATGTTCTCTATTATCTCTATAAATAGTTACCAATTTATATTTAACGGTGAAGAACATCTATAACTTTTTTTAGTTCCGGCATTCGTTTCGACAGTAGTCGCTTAGTGCCGCGGGCTGGTCTCTCGGGGCTCGTCAATGCCGGAAAACCTAATCCAATCACGGCTATTGGGCTCACTCCTACACTGACAATGATTGTAAAAACACTGTCTGTTCACACCTGAACTTGTTTTGTTCCATTCATTCCAGTTTCTGCGTTATCTCTCCAATTTATAACATCATAGAAATATATGTATTTATAAGTGTACAATTTTAAACCGGACCGCTAAATAACATCTACACTCCAGTGCGTACCATTCTTGGAGTAACGTCTTAATTTTCCTAAGCACCTTAACGCTATCAGAGCGGCACCATTATATTAGGATTATGTTAATTGGCAATTGTAAAGCTCTTATCATTCGTCGTGTTTCGCCAATGTAAACCTAAAGTAATGTTATTTGTATCATTTCATATAATTAAATTACAATAAAACGCTCGGTCTCATAAGGAAACGGTCAATTAGTTAGGAAATGAAGGAGAATGGCCGTGATGAGATGTATTAAGGTGGTCAACGTGTCAGATCGCCGTCGGGCAAAGGTAATGGAAGCTAGGAGGGGAACAGCTATAAGTTAGCCGGTCATCTGATAGCATCAAATCAATGACCGCCCCACTATGATATATGGGATTACCCGTCGTTTATAGTTTTAGCTGTGACCACCGAATTAATACTGCGGAAATATCTCGTATAAGTTTTTACGATGTGATCTATATGTTTTGTAAAATTTATAGTTGCTTATATATGGTTTGGATCGACAAAGATGCTACATGTTATGTTAAGTCATAATTAAAAACGTAAATAAGCGCCATGTTTACATATTTTTATATTATTCATTAACCAACATAGTATAAGAAGACATAGTCATACGAAACGAAGTTTCAAACAAAACAGTTTCACTAACACATCTGGACTTAATAATACCTACATATAGAAATTGACAAAAACTTACAAACTGAAGCCAACGTGTGTGGACACCTGTCACGTGCACTTTTGTTAAATCACACGGGTTTTAATGGCTGTCACCGCGGGTCTGTTTCAGAGGGGCGCCTGTTAGAACGTGCCTGCCCAACAAACACGTGGGTAGATAACAATCTATTTGGATTGCCTCTATATTTCATTTTTCCTCGTATGCCCGCGCTAACTAGATAGACGCGCATCAAGCTGGAATACGGGATCGTCTCTTTTAAAAAGAAATTTATCCTGTTTACTCTCGCGGGAAGTGTAAGATGTTTAACGTCTTCCAATTTCATTTATAAAACACAGAGGGTTTGCGTGAACTGTGTTTGCATTCTTTTTAAATGCCTTATTTATTCTTCTTTTTATTCTGTCTCACTTTTTAAATGAATCTGTCATTTGAATCATATTTTAAAAGTTGTCTGTAAAATGTGATAACGTACATAAAATGAAATACACGATAAAATAGTTTGGTTAGTTAGGCAGTGTTTATTCTGACACCGCTGGCTAGTTCAATGATTTGAGCACACTGTTCCTCCAGATGCAATCAGTGACTCTGGACACGTAACCTGCATTCTAAAAAGGTGTTACATATATCTAGTTGGTTATATACGACGAAATCTTATGCAATCACTTCCATCCAAATAATAAGAGGGTACTTTTTATTTATCTCTTATAAAATAAAATAAAATATATTCCTTAAAATGTTTGACAGATAAACTTGGGAGTAACTCCACCTTTAACAGTTATATTTGTCCACAGATTAAAATAATTCTTTATAATTTAGATATTTTTAATGTTCTCATATTTTATTTTAAAGCGAAAAATGTATTAACATCTCTATTATTTTTAAGAAAAAATATGTACTAGCAGTATAAGAAATTGATGAATTTATTGATTCATATGAAAATTATATATTACTGTTGAATAAAATTTTATAGAATTAAAAGTAAAATAAAATTTGTGGAAATATTCAATTAATAAAACTCGTGCCAAAGCCTTATATTCTCAAGGCTGTCCTATTAGGAAAATTATTAGCTGTTTTATAACGAAGCTTCTCAGCAATCCATGGTTTCACTGTGTGGATGCCGGGTCTCGTTGTAGGGAGAGGAGCTTCAACAATGCATGGGACTTGCGACCCAGGTCTAGGTTTAAGGGGCCTAACCTCCATCGTCCAAGCTCCTCTCTATACCCGACCAAATTTGAAACGAACCAACGAGGGCTGCCTTCGGCGCACGTTTTAATAATGAATTGATGTTATTTCTGGACAGGACCAAGTCTATTAGTAGGTGAAAAGATTTAGATTTATACCTGTCGCTCCTGCTAGCCACTATAATATTTGTACGCCTACGTATTTAATATTTGGCATTTCAATATTCACACTTGAGTCAAGGCAGTGGCTATGAACTGTCTTTAAAAGCACAACTTTTACTTGTTTTTTTTATAAACACATAATAATTCACAACAATTTCAGTGCTTAATAAGTTATATAGCAACCCAATCATATTCCGAAATTAGGATAGGGAAAAATTAAAAAAAATAATAAAAAGTACAAAGTCATGTATTTCGATATTTATTCTATTAAAACTTATAAATGTCTCCATCTATTAAAGTTATCCTACTCCCAAATAAAGGGCACCATGGCCCTTGGCCCGGCAAGAAACATTTCGGTTATAAGAAATATTTTTTTGAATTTTTTTGATATGAGATTTTTTACTAATATAACGATGAAATTTTAAGTAGGACTTCAGTCTCATCACTTAAACAATAACCGGAAACACTCAATATTAAAATGAATATCACAGTTTTCATAAAGTCCCCCCACGACCCGCTTTGGGCCCTATTTAGTGAGACAGAAGGGTTTTTATTATTTTTTAAGTATACGCTCGTTTGCAAGCGAATGGGCCACTTAACCACGAAGACAGACTCCCAGTAAACTGAGCATTTCACCCTATACTTACTCTATTAGCCATCTCTATGTAAAACATAATAGTTCGGCCACGCATTTTACATGTAGCGATCGTAATTTTAAAAGAAAAGAAAAATTCATTCAGCGTACGCTATCAAAGTGTTACAGTTTGGAAATATAAGAACTTTGTAATAAATTGGGTGTATTTTACGTGTCAGAGTGATGTCCGAGCGTCCAATCGCGTCAATATCAATAGCGTCCGCTGTGATGATGAGGAGCTGTTAGTCAGGTTGGACGCGGGGTCGAAATAAAGACGTAACGCAAAACGTGACTAGACTTATACATTATGGAGTCAATCTTTACGTACCTACATATATATATGTGCATATCTATAGATTATCTTGAATAAAGTTTTAAGAAGTTGTTAGATGATTTTATTTGATAATAACAAATTAAAAGTCTAGAATATTTCTTATAAACATGTAAGAACATGTAATATATATATATATATATATATATATATATATATATTTGAAATTACAAATTTAGACGATCAAGAACTTACGTGAATTTTTCATTGATATGTTGTGGTGGATATGAATTATAGGAATAAAGACATACTTTAAAAATTAATATATACATGTTATAATATGGAAAATGTTAATAATTGGCAGACAATTTTTTATACCTTTGTTACTATAGATGGAGCCATTGCTAGATATGTTGCACAATTAGCTTAACAAAATACCTCTAGTGGTTTTCTGTAACACATATTAAAATTAAAACAATTTTTTTTTAAATAGAGTACATGTTGCTTTAAATCTATATTCCAGTTGACTTATCAAGATACGGTATATATGATATAAAATATATTATTATTAAAATGTAATATGAAATTAATAATAAAATTTAAAATCTTCAAAAGGCGATTAGAATAAAATCAAACATAAATCACTCCCAACATCACAACAATAACAATCACACTTTAATTTACATTTATCAACCGTGAAAACGCGAATAGGAATAACGGAATCACTAATTCGCAACCCTCCTAGCGGTGTCGGTTCGCAACCAACAATTTGATTCTTATTCATGGCGCAGGGTCTCGACCGCGACCTAACGATTTGATAATGTATTCCGTCTATATCGGATGGTACCCACTTCGCGGAAGCGGCATTAAAAAACCAATTACGCCGTGACTAAACCGCGCCGCTGCTCTCGGCTATTTGTCAGACTCCGTAGGGATAAGTGTATATTTCTAAATTTAATTTCACGCAATTTTAAAAGATGGGGCACAGAGAAATCATATTTTGAATTGAACGCCGTTCGCGAACTTTATTAATCTAACGCTAAAGCTTTCTTGTTAATTATGGAACAGAAATGGTTGCCCATGTTGATGTAGTGTTTATTTTAGGGTACAACAATTTTAATAAAAACTATGAGTTGTAAGACACTTATACTTTACGACCTTTGACATGAACTCAAGTGACTTATGTTGATATAAAGTATATTCAAAATATTTCACTCAATAACAATTGTAAAATGGTTTATTTTGAAAAAAGCAAGTTCAGGGGAGTTTGGTAAGTAACAGACGCCCTAATACAATAACGGCCGGAACAAACTACGCTATAAAATATCACCAGTGAATAAATCAGTTTTGCTGTGATGCGATCCCAACCCTCCACCTCCTGGAACTATCAACGATTTATGGTCATAGAATATAATGTCATAGATAAAATATTAATTGACCAGTCTCCGGAGAAACCTTCGAATAACATATTTTTGTCCAATTAAGAAGAAGCGTGTTCTAAATAATATTAACAATACGCATGAACTCAATATCGTCTAATCAACAATAACTTAGGCTCTTACAATAGTGTCTAAAGTATTAACATTTTTGAGCCATTACAGACAGTATTAGTGTAAAAAATAATACATATCAATTGAGACGAATCTAAGGCGTGATATACGAGGCGTGAGCAGAGAATGCAGCATCAGTATTCGGGGCATTGAGCGTAAAACAACGTACGTGTGGCGCCCTCGCACTGATTGAGCCGCGACAAGTTAAACCATTTGAAACAATTTAATAGAGATCAAAAATTCAGAGCCCCACGACGCCCGTACTAACTTTTGAAGTTTTTTCCCTCGCTAAAGGGATTATCGGTGAGCGGGAAGCTTTAGGGGATATTATGGAATATTGCGGAAATTTTTATACAATTAAGTTTAATATTTGGGAGTTAAGAACAATTATATTATTCCGTTCGAACGAGGGAAAGTAAGAGTAAGCTAAAGTTCCCTAAATATAACATCAAAGTTGTATGAAGCTCGCTTATTAAAAATAATGAAAATAATAATTACATCAAATACTTTTATAGAACTTATTTATGATTTTTGTTACAATATCAGTGAAAATTTATATATGTATATAAAAATATTTTTTATTAAACAAAAAACTTTGACTTTGTTTAT